>NC_084794.1:134757079-135060968 GCF_963169125.1 Humulus lupulus
ATACATTTTTTTAGTAATAATTTGTTAAGTGTTGTTGGTATTTATTTTCCAACTCAGTATATATATTTTTTGTGGTATGGTATATCATTTTTGTGTAGATGATATTAAGTTTCCATCTTGTTATATATAATGGTGGTATATAATTTTGTCAGCATGGTATATACAATTTTTTAGTAATAATTTTTCTTTTCATTTTCTAGTGTTGGAATATTATTTTCTGTTTACCTAAAAAACGGCTACTGATGACGTGGTAAGGATTTCTCACACGTGGTTGATGCATGGCAGAGTCAAAACAAGGAGGTGTTGTTCGATTATCGACCAGCTACACATTGCTTCACCATACTTCACGATTAGACACGACCAGACTGATCGTATGATTCAGTTTATTTCCTTTAAAGATTGTAATCTTATAATAATTACATTGATCATTTCCTCTTTATTACCTTGATACATGGATATTAAGGAAAGTTAAGGCCCATTGGCCCATGTAACCCCCCTTGAGCCTATAAATATGCATGAAATAGCTCAAGGAATGGACTTTTTTGGCTTTTTTTATCTTTTTCCTGAATACTGAGAGAAAGAGCATATAGTGCGACTATCCTCCAAATAGTTGTATTTCCCCTTAGGCTTGTGAAACTCAAGAACCATAGTTCTTTGATCACGGCATTGGGATTCAATATTAATAATAGCACTAAGTGGACGTAGGTCATTACCATTCATTGGGGTCGAACCACTATAAAGCGTTTGTGTCTATTCCTGAGGGCCAATCAGGAGAACGCAGCAGAGACAATGGCGCTGCAGCAGAGAGAAATTGAACGTTAGTGCCAGGAGCTGAGTGAGCAGCAAGCGGACATGGACCGTCGGCAAAGGGATGCCATGGCCGCTCTCGAAGCAGCCATTCAATTGGCTCAAGGATAGGCTACGCCGGCCTCTCAGCCAGATCAGCCACCGAGCGCACCACCACAGCGGGCTCCCAATCCCAGTCCTCCACTCCAGCCAGCAAACCCTCAGAGGCCAGAGCAGCCGCCTGTGGCTAGGACAATGTCCCAATTCGGGATCTTGAGCAGCAGCCTCCATCTCAAGTTGGTCGAGGCAATCCCCTGCGCCAGAGGCAGAATAGGGCCGGGCAGCCGCCCCGCAGCTCTAGACTCCCAAGGGATGAAGAGCCAAATCCACCGAGCAGGGGACAACGTCCTTCTTCCAACAGAAGGAACAACGAGTCAGGCTTTGCGGTCAGGGGCCCCCCATGGCATAATAATGAACGGGGACCCAACAACCAGCTCAGGCCTCCCCCTAACGCTCGGGAAATTCCAGGCCGAGGAGGAAATAGTGTGAATAGCCAGTCACGCCGTAGTCGGCCCCAGTTCAGAGACGGCTACGATTATAATGAAGTCGATTCTGGCAGAGGGAATGTCGGTCGGGAGAATGAGAGAAGAGGTGGAGGCAGGAGCCCCCCACCTAGAGAAAATAGGTCAACTAGCCATAATGCTAGGGGGCAACCCAGGCAGCATAACGTCTTTGATTGGCTAGGAGTTAGCGAGCAGAGACGCAGGGATGATGATTTAAGGGACGTACTCAACGACTGTCGTGAGAGGCATGATGAGTACGCTCCCCCGGCACCGGTCGCCCCAGCGATCCCAGAAGTAGTTCAGGCTCAGATTGACGCCTTGAACCAGACAGTACAACAGCTGGTCAGGGGTCGAACGTTCCACATAGAATACGATCGGAGGAGGGGCACTCTGTTTATGCAAAGGATTGTTGTGGCTGAAACTCCCAGTAAATTCAAGATGCCAACACTGTCAAAATTTGATGGGTACGAAGACCCAGTATCTCACGTCAACAAATTTGAGATAAAAATGGATATACATAAAGTGTCAGAAGATGCCCGCTACAGGATCTTCCCCGCGACACTATCTGACACTGCCCAGGAGTGGTTCTTTAAGTTCCCTCCTGCTAGTATAGTATCCTGGGAGATGTTCGTGAAGGAATTTTACGGACAATTCTATGCGGGTCGCATACACCCCACAGAGGCCAACTAGCTGGTCGAGATACGCCAGAAGGAGGGAGAGCCATTGAAGGAGTATGTCCAGCGCTTTATGCGAGTAGCAGTTGGAGCAAAGACAGTGGGCGACGAAGGCAAGATGATGGCCCTAACTGCTGGGGTTAGGCGCAACTCCCCCCTCTGGAGTAGCCTAAGAAAGAATGGGGTAAGAAGTACCCAGGAGTTTTTGGATCGAGCTGATCGATATATCAAGTTCGAGGATGCAATTGACAATGAGGGGAAATTGCCAACGAAGGACAAGGGGCCAAAGGAAGAACCCGCCAAGTCCGCCAATGGGTCGGAGCAACCCAATGGCAACGGCAAGGGCAACGGGAATGGCAATGGCAGGAATGGTAGAAAATGGGCGAACAATGAGCCGTCGACCTCTAACAATAAATGCCCCAAAGGCAATCGATATGAGCCAAGATTCACCAACTGCACGACCCTTGTCGAAAGTCGAGCGGAAGTCTACCAGGCGACCAGCTCTAACGTGCCTTATAAGCGACCTACGCCTATAAGGAAGGATATCTCTAAGAGAGATACGACGAAATTCTGTCGTTTTCACAACAACTACGGGCACGACACTAATGAATGCAACCAGTTGAAAGACGAAATTGAGTTCCTAATTAGGCAGGGACATCTAAGGAGATATGCGCGAGCTGCAAAAGGGTCTTAGTGAGAGGCTCAAGGTGGCAACGAGCAGGCGCTTGCCACCTTTACAGCCAGCTCTTGTGGCAGACACTTTACTCACCATCTGCGGCGGCCCACACCTTGCAGGGGATAGTGGGAAGGCAAGAGAATGATACACTCGAACCCTACGCCACGACCAGGACATCAAGATGATGAGTGTGGAGGATCGAGCACCAAAGAAGGCTCGAACAGAGGAGGAATTAATAACCTTCTCTGAAGACGATGCCCAAGACGTACGATTCCCACTCTCCGATCCGCTGGTCGTGGACGTGCAAATTGCCAACATGATGGTGAAGAGGGTATTGGTTGACACAGGAAGCTCGGTCAACATCCTATACAAGTCTTCACTGGAGAGAATGAAGCTGTCCGTCAAGGACCTGGAGCCATGCAACCAAACCATCTATGGTTTTTCCAGCAAAGGGCTCGCCCCAACTGGGTCGATTAGGCTTCCAGTTACAGTGAGTACTGCACCTACTAACAGGACGTTACTCACTACTTTCATAGTAGTTGATTGTCCTTCAGCATATAATGTTGTAGTTGGGAGGCCAATTCTGGTCGATCTGCGAGCCGTCACTTCAATATGGCACCTTGCCATGAAATTCCCAACAGACGCAGGGGTAGGATGCGTGTTGGGAAATCAGCGGGAAGCGAGGGAGTGCTACAACGCCTCGATAACTAAGGCGAAGAAAGGTGTATCGAGGGAAGTTCCCTGAAAAGAGTTGCAAATGGCAGTTGATGTACAAACCCAATCAGGTGATAATGTCACCAAATAGGGTGTTGCCCAAAGTGAGGATAGAGACTTAGATCCTCGCTTTGGGGATTATGATGAAGAGATAGGACCCATCGAGGACCTTGAAGAGGTCCAACTTGATGAAGAAAATCTTACCAGGGTTGTGAAAGTCGGTAAAAACTTAGAGACAACAACAAAACAAGCACTGGTGGAATTTTTGAAGGAAAACCAGGAGGTATTTGCCTAGTCGCATAAAGACATGGTTGGAATAGACCCTGCAGTCATTAGCCATGTCCTTAATATATACAAAAATTTTCCACCGGTACAACAAAAAAGGAGGCTGCTCGACAAAGATAGATCAAAGGCCTTGAAAGAAGAAGTCGAAAAGCTTAAGGAGAATGGATTCATCAGGGTAGCGTTTTATCCATCATGGGTCTCTAATCACGTGCTAGTTCCCAAGCCGAATGCCAAATGGCGAACATGCGTGGATTTCACAGACCTTAATAAAGCCTGCCCTAAGGATTGTTTCCCACTCCCCAGGATCGACCAACTGGTCGATGCCACTGCAGGGCCCGAGATTCTCTCATTCATGGATGCATACGCCGGGTATAATCAGATTAGTATGCATCCTCTTGATGAGGATCACACTAACTTTCAGACTGACACAGGGCTTTACTGTTACACAGTAATGCCCTTCAGTTTGAAAAACGCTGGTGCGAATTACCAGCGACTGGTCAACCACATGTTTAGGGGGCTGATCGGCACAAACATGGAGGTCTATGTCGACAACATGCTGGTTAAGTCGAAGAAGGCAGAAGGGCATATAGGGGATTTGCAAGAATGCTTCAACGTCTTGAACAAATATCAGATGAAGCTGAATCCCCTCAAGTGCTCCTTCAGAGTAGGATCAGGGAAGTTCTTGGGATTTATAGTAAACTTGAGAGGAATTGAGGCCAACCCCGAGAAGATCAAAGCCCTGGTCGATATGAAATCGCCAGCAAAGATCAAGGATGTTCAAAGTTTGACCGGAAGAATTACCGCTCTGAGTAGATTTATTTCCAAATCAATGGACAAATGCGTCCCATTTTTTAATCTACTCAGAGGCAACAAGAAATTCGAATGGACAAAGGATTGTGAGTGGGCTTTTCAAGCATTGAAGACGCACATGTTGCAACCACCAGTCCTATCAAAGCTGGTTGATAAAGAAACTTTGTTCATCTACTTGGCGATCACAGAATATGATGCTAGTGCTGTCTTAGTAAAAGAAGAAGAAGGCGTGCAGAAGGTTGTTTATTATGTAAGCAAAAAGCTAATTGGAGCGGATCTGTGGTATCCACCTATTGAAAGGTTAGCCTATTTCTTAATTTTAGCCTCTAGGAAGCTGTGGCCTTACTTTCAGGCTCACCCAGTTACTGTTTTGACCGACCAGCCTCTACGACAAGTTCTGCAAAAGCAGAAGCCGCAGGCAGATTATTAAAATGGGCGGTCGAACTTGGGCCATTCAATATCTCTTACTTGCCACGAGCAGCGATAAAAGGGCAAGCCCTAGCTGACTTCATCGCAGAGTTCACTGGACTTCCAGATAGCGACCAGCCTGAAGAGCCTGAGCCTCAAAACTGAGCTCCCTCATGGAAGTTATTTATAGACGGCTCCTCTAATGAACATCACGCAGGAGCAGGTGTGATTTTGATAACGCCTGAGGGGCATCGATTTCACTGCGCACTCAGGTTTGACTTCACTACTTCTAACAATGAGGTTGAGTATGAAGCATTGCTCGCTGGGTTACGATTGGCTAGGGACATGAACATAAAGGCAGTTGACATCTACAGTGACTCTCAGCTGGTGGTAAATTAGGTCAGGGGAGAGTACCAGGGCCGTGGCTTAAAGATGGTCGCTTACTTAAACAAAACGAAGGATCTATTAGCACAGTTTAACAAGTACACCCTTCACCAAGTGCCTCGTGAACAGAATTCAAACGCTGATGCTTTGGCCAAATTAGCAAGTGCGAAGGATGCTGATACTCTGAACATAGGGCCAGTTGAACGGCTGTCTGTGCCAAGCATCCAAACAGAGGAGACTACTTTGGTGATCCAAATGGCGGATACATGGATGGCCCCATACATAGAGTATCTGACACAAGGCATGTTACTAACGGACAGAAACAAAGCCAGGACCCTTCAGCGGCAGGCCGCTAGGTATATCCTGGTCAATGGAATCTTGTACCAAAGGGGATACTTGATGCAACTCCTCAGATGGATTTTGAAAGAGAAGGCCAAAGAATTGATGAAAGAGGTACACAAAGGCTTTAGTGGGGACCACGCTGGGGGGGCAAAGCTTATCAAAAAAGATCCTGAGGCAAGGGTACTTCTGGCCAACAATGAATGAAGACTTAATGGAATTTGTGCGGAGGTGCGACAAGTGCCAGAGGTTCTCCAAAATCCCACGAGCAGCCTCTAATGAGTTGAAACTGGTGCAAAGTCTGTTGCCGTTCGCAGTCTGGGGTATAGACTTGATTGGATCTCTACCCACAGGAAAGGGCGACGTCAAGTATGCTGTGGTTGCGGTCGATTTCTTCACTAAATGGGCCGAAGCTGAGCCACTCACAATCATAACGACCAAGAAAGTGCTGGATTTTTTGGTCAGAAACATCATATGTCGCTATGGATTGCCGAGGAAAATCGTCTTAGACAACAGCACGCAGTTTGATAGTGATCTGTTCACGAATTTTGTGAACAACATGGAATTATCAAGAGCTTTTCTTCAGTCGCTCATCCCCAAGCAAATGGACAAGTTGAAGCAGTCAATAAAATGCTAAAGGATACTCTGAAGAAAAGACTTGAAGAAGCTAAGGGGGCATGGCCAGAAAAATTGCCTGAAGTCCTTTGGTTGTACAGAACTTCCCACCGAACAGCAACAAGCCATACCCCATTTTCCTTGGCTTATGGGTACGAGGCTATGTTGCCTGTTGAATTAGATCCGCTGTCACATCGCATAATAACGTATGTTCAAGGCTTTAATAGCCAACTATTGATGGAATCCCTGGATTTAATCAATCAGAAGCATGAGCAAGCCCAACTCTGAGTAGCTGCTTACCAGCAAAAAGTCGCCCGGTATTTCAATTCTAAAGTGCGTGAAAGGAAATTCAATGTCGAAGATCTAGTACTTCGAAGAGTTTTCCTAAACACCCGCGACCAAGCTACTGGAGTACTCAGACCTAATTGGGAAGGACCGTACCAGATTGAAGAAGTCCTCCATCCAGGCACCTATAAACTTGCTTGCTTAAATGGAGATCTCATTCCTCGCTATTGGAATGGAGAACACTTGCACAAGTACTATCAATAAACAATTTTTCTTAAAGAATTAGCTTGTATTAATTTTACTTTTTACAAGTTGTGAAAAAAGGTTGGTCATTTTATGTGACTAATCGCTTATAAGTATAAGATCTTATTGATCACTCGTACAGACACATTTTTTCCATTTATTACGAGAAATATAAGGGATTGTGCGCAGCTAGTCATTCTTGCCAATTATTGTATTTATTACAAGTATTTGCTCATTATGTTTGTTGTTTTGCTGTATTATCATTTTAATTCCTTTGCTCTGAGCAGTAATGTTCGAACAGGTTATGGTCAAGGCAAGTGACCAAGGACCTAAAGCTCCTTAATCACTTGGGGGGTATATAAGGCATCTAGTGAGCAAAGCATATCGAAAGGTATGTAAACACATGAGCAAAATGAGTGAAAGCATGCTAAGGTACTTAGAGTATTTTTCAAAATTTTGTATTTTGTTAAATCAAACCAAAGTACTATGCTAGGTTTGGTCATGCGGACAGATGTTATGATAAAATGCAAATATTATAATATCTAGAGGAATTCCTTTACACCGCGAGAAGTCGCTGCTCGGATGTAATTGTTTGTTAAAAGTAAAAGCTGCCCATGCAGCAATTAAATTTTATAATTAAAAAAGTAATTGTCTTTACATCATGACTCGTAGGTCTGTAGCCAAAAGATAGAAAGGAAAAAGGAAAAAAGACTACGAGGTTGGAGGGTCTTGAGGAGAGTCCTGGTCGACAGCAGCGCCAGCTTCATTGTCTGCACCATCTATCCCCGTTGCGAGGGAAATCTCTGGGAAGCAGGAATTCTAGCCTTTTCTTCTTCCTCCAGGAGAATGGCGCACTAGGAAATTAGAGTCCATCTCAAGCGCTCAGACAGGTAGCTGAAGTTGGCTTTCCGGTTGTGCTTCCAAAACTCGTAGAAGCAAAGGTGGGTGGCTTCTTTGTACTTCTCCAAGTTTTTGGCTTCAGTTTCCTCAAGCTCCTTCACGTGCCTTTCCAGCTCCTCCATCTCCTACCTGCTCACAATCAGATCGAGCTCAAGCTGTTTGGATTGTTGGTAATTGAGTTTGGCGCTTTCCCTGAATTTTTCTTTATCTTCTTTGGCTTTCTTCAGGGCATCCCAACTTTCCAACAGCTCCTCGGTCAGCGTGGCTTTTTGCTCGAGTAGTTCATCATTCAGCTTGGTCAGCTCCGCATTTTTCTTGAGCAGTTCACCGTTCTACTTTGTCAGCTCAGTGTTCTTCTCGAGCAGGTCAGCATTTTTCCCCTCGAGCGCTTTCATGGCCTCAGCGAGCCTGGTGTCAAAGTTTTTGGTCTGGGACACCATTGCACCCGCACGACGCCAACCAACAATCATGGTCAGCAATCCCTACAACCAGATGAAAAGGATAAGGCGATGGCAGAAAATCAAAAGTAAATTACTCAATAACAGAAAGCAACTTACGTTGACTATCTCATTCAGCCCTCGATTTAGTATTTGGTCGGTCTCCATGGAGATGGTGCCGTCGATGGCCTCTTGACTGCGTTTGTGTTTGGAGAGCTTGTATATTCTCTCCCTAGCTGAACTAACCACGGTGTTGGATAGGGAGCCTTCAGGCTAAGTGCGGTGTGTCTGGTTAGAAGGCGCTAGAGGAGTGGGATGCTGATCGACTGGTGCTGGAGGAGTGGAATGCTGGTCGGACGGTGGCGTTGAGGCCGGCTAGTCGAGTGGAGATGGAGGTAGCATGTTTTCCTTCGAAGGAACAACTTATGAAGGACCCTCGGCCCGGGCCTTCTTTGAGGTGGTTTTGCTGCTCTCTCCCCCAGTCCTCTTGCTGTCTTTCTTCTTGCCTAAGGAAGCAGCAGCGGCCTTGTAATGTTCGAATACGTCTTAAGACGACATATCTACACAAAAGGAAACAATACGAGCAGTGAGACAAGATATATAGATGGAACTAAAAAAGAAAGTAAGGAGATCATAAGTAAAGTACCCGTGCTACAACTACTGGTCGCTACATTACTTACTGAACTACTTACTGCCTGGAAGAAATCTGAATTTAAGTTTGGAGTATACTTAAAGTTGTCGTCCCCGTCAAATAAGTGACAGGGAATTGGCAAACTATCTAAGAATGAGAAAACAGTACCGTTCTCATCCGAGGACTCGTCGATGGGGGCAGAGGGTTCGGTAGCCTTCTTTTTTCCCTTTCCCAGTGGAGCTGGGGGAATAGCAGCTTGCGGGGTGCTGGAGGGTTCCCTGATTTTCACTCCAGTCATCCTCATCCTTTGAAGTTGCGACACGTCTGGGTGCTGCTCGGGAATCTCCTCGCCAGTGGCACTCCCCGCTGTTGACTCCCTCACATCCTGGTGAGGTGCCAAAAGCCCGACCAGCCTCAGGTTAGCCTTTGTGACCAGATGTTTGACGCTCTTCTCTACGTCAGTCATGCTAGCCAAGAGTGCTAATCGGACTTCCATGTCTGGAGTGGGAGCCGGTCCCAGCCATGGGCCTTGTACGCCCCAAATATCCACGGGTTATTAGCGAGCTAGAAATGGGCATAATCCTATCAGCCATGTGGAAGCCACCTACCTGGAACTACTGTTGCAAATCTCTACCTCTTTAGCTCGAGGTAGCCAATGGTTTAGTAGGAATACTCAGGCATCGGGTCAGCAGTGTGGACACCACGAGCTGAGACTACATCAAGCTCGGGGTACGAGCTGGAGCTGACACCTCCGACCCTTTATAAAGTCAACCACACAATGTAAACGTGCACATATCAGACATCACGTGTCTACTCCATTCCTGAATTCTCAGACACGCAGCATAAATGTGCGTGTTCAAGCACCCCACGACTGGTTTGGGCCATGCGGCCCATTATCCCCCTTACCAATTGATTAGACCAAACTTCATTGTCAAGTTTTAGGAATTAATCATGAATGTCACAAAAGTGACATGTTGGGTAAGAAGGTCACGGGATGACCTCCTTTGCCAACACCCAGGTGTCCTCTCCCTATAAATATGGAGACCTTGGGAGTTGCAAATGGTTGGCTTCTAATTTGTAAAGAAATACCCTGTAAGGAATATCAGAGATATATCAATAATATTGGCTGGTGGACTAGAAGGATTTTAACCTTCGAACCACCTAAAAAAGTATTCGAGTTATAATCTTCCTTTGAGATCATTCATCTATTACGGTTCATCATTTAGCACTAATCCCTGTCCTTATTCGTATAATTATCTGTTGCCGAAGAACCGCGTCAACAGTTTGGTGCTTTCATTGAGAGCTTTTAGATTGGTGCTATCGCATAAACCTGACCATGGTAGTTACTCGCTCGAGACATGGTAACGAGGCGGATCAACGTGATGGGCAGGAGGCCCACCATGCCACCGTATCCGACGAGCGAAACCCGGAGGTTCAGCAACGACCGGGGAAGTAGCCAATGGGCCAAGACGACATTGGAAGTTTGGCTCCCCGGCCGCCCAATCCGAACCCGGATTTCTACACGGCGGTAGAAATGGAGAATGCACAGTTGAGGAGTTAGCTGGCGAAAGCAAACAAGCAGATTCAAGAGGTTTTGGCCCGACTACCCCCTCTTACAACCAACGCTAACATCGGAAAGAGGCATGGTGAGACTCATAAGTCCCGCCGAGGTAACCAGTCCAAGCCCAGTCGGATGGTCAGACCCTCAACATCAAATTCTACTCCCATGTCACACCACCAGGAAACTGCATTTGAGGAACTTCCTAGGGCCGATCAGCAATTCAGCCGATCGTTCCGGACCTCAACTCCTAGCTCACTTTCGCCCTCGAGTGCACCCAGGAGGGCTCGAGGAAGCTCGCGAAGGAGATCCGGGGAGGGCTCGCGACGGCAGCCTGCCCCGGCCAACCGTCCTGCACCTCGCTCAAACCGCCGAGCACAGGACGCGGAGGATGGTAGAGTGAAGCAGCCGCGACCTAGCTTAATCCGCCCTGACGGGACTAGGATCGCATCCCCAGTCAGGCCTCCTCCTTCACCAATAAGATACCCATCTCCTCCCCGTCCAGTCCAAGACATTCCAGCTCATGGGAGCAGCAAGAGAAATCCTCCTTTCGTCGGACCTTCCCATCGTAGCCGGGCGGCCAGGGAGGTCCCGAATCCTCACCCTCAGCGGCGGGCTCTGAGCTTTTCAAATGGAAGTTACTGGACCGGGAGTCGTCGAAGTGACATCTCTGGCGGAGACCTGCGCCATCATTTAAGCTCAGCTCAAAGCCCTCTGCCCACCCCGAGGGGCGACCTCCAAGATCGTCTAAACTCTCAGAGAGGAGACTCAGTTGGAAATGGCAGTCGTGCTCGCCAAGGGGAAGGCCTATCTGAAGTATGTGACAGCGGGAATGTCCCACATAACCTATCTCAAGATAGGAGGGACTATAACCCGCCTAACTCGTGCAATGGAACTTGAGCTGTTGAACAACCCCAGAACAACCAAGGAAGCAAGGACCAAACCTTGGAGCGACTGGCTCAGATGAAGGAGTTGATGAGGAAGCTCTTACCGGAAAAAGAAAAAGATGAGTATGACTCAGGGGATGAACTCGAGCTCTTCACCCCCAGCATAGCAGCTTCGGCGTATCCACCTGGTTTCCGTATGCCTCACTTGTCCAAGTTCAATGGGGACGGGGACCCATCAAATCATCTGGGTATGTTCAACACCCTGATGATGGCCCACAACATCGGTCGCGAGCTGAGATGTTTAAGATTTCCTTCCACCTTGACTGGGCCGGCCAGGCAATGGTTCAAGCAGAGTAAAAAGTAGTCCATCAGCTCATGGAAAACCTTTTCTGCCGACTTCAAGAGGGCATTCCAAGCTTCTCAGGCTGCCCACGCCAAAGCCGACACCCTGGCGAACGTAAGACAACAGCCCGATGAACCTTTGAAAGCTTACCTGAGCAGATTCACAAACGTCGCTGCTCGAGCCAGGGACGCAGATGACAGCTCCAAGCTCATGGCCTTGAGGACTGAGCTCCGACCTCATCGGAGGCGGACTCTGGGAAGAGATACAGAGAAAAGGTGTCAACAACATGAACGAATTCCTAAATAGGGCCCAGGGATGGATAAACCTGGAGAAGGCGCAAGCATCGGTCGCGGGAACCAGCCAGGCCCTTGAACAGCCTACTGGAGTGGGAACGGATGTCGTGACAGTGACACAAACTGTTACACAGAATAACCAGTTTGGTGGAGGCAAGAGAAAAGGAAGCAGCGAGGGAGGCCAGCATGGCCCAAAGAAGAACAAGTCCATGGAAAAGTTTAAGCCAGTCTACGCGACTTATACCGAGCTCACACACACTAGGGAGAACATTTTCCTAGCAAACTCTGCTTGCCTCCCCTGGAAGAAGCCGGAACCATTGAAGCACCAGAAGGGTAAGTGAGACCCCTCCAAGTTTTGTTGGTTCCACAACGACATTGGACACAACACTGATGATTGTAGACACCTGAAGGATGAGATCGAGACTCTCATCAGAGCCGAACCCTTGGCTCAGTATGCGCGGAATAGAGTTCCCACCGGTCAACCAGCTCCAGAAGTTTCGATAAGTCAGCCCTGGTCTCGGGTAGACCAGGACGTCCCTCCTCCTATGATAGGTGGAGAGATCTCCACGATCTCCGGAGGCCCCCATCTGGCTGGCACGAGCAGAGGTGCCCAGAATAGATATGTCAATGAACTTAAGGCTCATAATGGAGTGGAGTTCGTCCCTGAGCAGCATCTACCCAAACAGCAACAATTGGAGAGGCAACCAATCATATTCACCGAGGAAGATGTCAGTCACGTCCAGTTCCCTCATAACGACCCTCTGGTCGTAGCCGCTCAGCTCGCTAACTGGAGAGTTAGGAGAATACTGGTCGATAATGGGAGCTCGGTGAACCTGCTGTTCCGGTCTACGCTGGAAAAGATGGGTTTATCTGTCACCGAGTTGAAAGCCACCTCCATGATGTTGTATGGATTCTCTGGAGAAGGGTCGGCGACAATAGGAACAATCGAGTTGGTGATCACCTTGGGAGAGGGGCCCTGGACTGTCTCTAAACTCCTCGAGTTTGTGGTCATCGATTGTCCCACCGCGTACAATGCTATTTTGGGTCGGCCTACATTGATAGCGTTTGAAGCCATAACCTCCATTCGCCACCTCGAGCTAAAATTCCCCTCTTGCTCGAAGATATGCACGGTCCGAGGTGATCAGCTCGCTGCCAGGGAATGCTATAGCATTTCTATGAAGGGAAAATCGAAACCCGGGCAGAAGACGATGACCATCCAGGACTGAAGTGAGGAATCTCAGAACTTGTGCCTAGTGCTGAGATTGAAAAACCTCAGAGTGCCAAAGGGGAGAATATCATCTTAAATAATGATATCGACCCCAGAATAGGCGAGGATAGATCTGAGCTCCAGGCCATCGAAGAGCTCGAGGAGGTAAACATCGACCCACAAGACCCCTCGAAGGTGGTAAAGCTCGGGAAAAATCTGTGTAGCGAAAGGAAAGCGTAGCTGATTAAGTTTCTGCAGGAGAATCTAGATATGTTCGCTGGTCTCATGGAGACATGGTAGGGAATAGTCTGAGCGTCATCATGCACACCCTCCACTTGGATAAAAGCGTGCCTGCAAAATCCCAGAAACATAGGTGCCTAGGAACAACCCAAGCTGAGGCCCTAGAAGAGGAAGTAGCCATGCTCTTAAAGTGCGGCTTTATCTGTGAGGCAAAGTTCCTGATCTGGGTCGCAATTCCTGTGTTGGTCCTGAAGCCCAACGGGAAATGGCGGACCTGCATCAACTTCTCCGATCTGAACAAAGCCTGCCCCAAAGATTGCTTCCCCTTACCAAGGATCGACCAATTGGTAGACGCCGTGGTGGGGCACGAGCTCATGTCTTTTATGGATGCATACTCGAGCTATAATCAGATTGCCATGAATCCAGCAGACTAAGAACACACTAGCTTCATGACCCCAACTAGCATTTATTGTTATAAGGTCATACCCTTCGGGCTGAAGAACGCCGTACCTACATACCAAAGGTTGGTAAATAGGATGTTTACCAACCAAATCGGGAAGAACATGGAAGTGTATGTTGACGACATGCTGGTCAAGTCGAAAACTGTCGATAACCATGTCTCCGATCTGGAGGAATGCTTTAAGATATTGAGAGAATACGACATGAGGCTAAACCCCCAAAAATGTACTTTCGGGGTCGCGTTAGGAAAATTCCTGGGTTTCATTGTCAATACTAGAGGAATAGAAGCAAACCCCGATAAGATCAGGTCACTACTCGAGATGCCCTCACCCCGGTCGCGGAAGGACGTTCAAAGTCTGACAGGAAGGGTGGCGGCCCTTAATCGGTTTATTTCCAAATCTACTGACAAGGGTCTGCCATTCTACAACCTGCTCCAGGGAAATAAAATATTCGAGTGGACCGAGGAATGCGAGCGTGCCTTCCTCGACCTAAAAGCACATTTAGCTGAGCCGCCCATATTATCCAAACCAACGGTAGGAGAGCCTCTTTTACTTTACCTAGCGGTCATAGAAGGTGCAGCTAGCGTCGTATTGATCCAAGAAGAAGACCGATCTCAAAAGCCAGTCTATTACATCAACAAGAGGCTTCTCGGAGCTGAATTCCGGTATCCGTTGATGGAAAAGATGGCTTTCTGCCTCATTATGGCCTCCCGAAAGCTCAGGCTGTATTTCTAGTCCCACTCAATACACGTCATAACAGATCAGCCTTTAAGGCAGGTTTTGCAAAATCCTAAAGCATCGGGACGTCTGTTGAAGTGGGCTATCGAACTCAGCCAATTTGAGATATTGTACATACTGCGAACTGCAATAAAAAGCCAGGCCTTGGCTGATTTTGTGGCAGAGTGCACAGGATTCCGAGAAGATCCTGTAGAAGAGTCAGCCCCGACCTCCTTAGCCCAGGCCTCATGGAAGGTCTTCGTAGATGGCTCGTCTAACGAGAACGGATCCGGGGCTGGAATCATATTGATATCCCCAGAAGGACATCGATTCCACTCGGCGTTGCGATTCGGATTCAAAGCGTCCAACAATGAGGCTGAATACAAAACTTTACTGGCTGGGCTAAGGGTGGCCCAGGAGCTGAAGGCCAGCTCCGTCCAGTGTTACAGTGATTCCCAGCTCGTGGTAAACCAAGTGTTAGGGAAATACCAAGCACGGGGAACAAAGATGGCTACTTACCTGGCTAGGGTAAAGAAAGAGCTGTCCGCATTTTAGAGCAGCTCAATCGAACAGATACCTCGGGAGCAGAATGCCAACGCGGACGCCCTCGCAAAGCTCTCTACCTCTGGGGAGGCAGAGACTTTGGGATTGGTGCCGGTAGAATTCTTGGAAAGACCAAGCATAGAGGAAGTCGGGGCGGAGTTCGAGATAATTGATGCTAGACCGACTTGGATAACTCCCATCCTCGAGTATCTCACAACAGGAAAGTTACTCGAGGAGCGAGATGACGCGAGGAGGGCACTTTACCAGGCTCCAAGATATACAGTGATAGATGGGATATTATACCGGCGTGGACACTCTTTACCTTTCCTACGGTGTATTCTGCCAGGCGAGGGAAAGACCATCTTGTAGGAAGTGCATGAGGGTTTTTGCAGAGATCACACTAGGGGGCAAAGCCTGGCCCTGAAGATACTAAGGCAAGGGTACTATTGGCCCAATTTGTCAAAGGACTCGATCTCCTACGTTAAAAAGTGTGACAAGTGCCAGCGATTCGCCACAATTGCCCGAGCTCCCCCTTGTCGAGCTGAAGATGATCTCGTCCCCGTGGCCATTTGCGATCTAGGGGATTGACCTGGTTGGTGCCCTCCCTACTGGAAAAGGAGGAGTTCACTACACGGTGGTGGCTATCGACTACTTCACCAAGTGGGCAGAAGCAGAGCCCCTGGCAACGATCACTTCAAAAAGAGTCCTCGACTTCGTGGTCAAGAGTATTATCTGCTGATTCAGGCTGCCAAAGAAGATCGTGTCAGATAATGGAACACAGTTCGATAGCGACATCTTCACCGAATTCTGTGAGAGGCACGACATTGTTAAAAGCTTCTCCTCCGTGGCCTATCCCCTGGCCAATGGGCACGTCGAGGCTGTCAATAAGACACTAAAGGAAAGCCTTAAGAAAAGACTGGACGAAGCCAAGGGAGTCTGGCCAGAACAGCTCCCCCAGGTACTGTGGGCATACCGGACCTTACATCGAACGCCAACGGGTCATACTCCTTTCTCCCTAGCTTTCGGGAGTGAGGCAGTCCTTCCTGTCGAAGTAAAGGTAGCCTCGCATAGAGTCTAGGCATTTGAGCAAGATCAGAATGACGAATCGCTCTGCGCGTCCCTCGACCTAATTGACAAAAAATGAGAAGATTCACAGCTGCAGCTCGCACATTATCAACAAAAGGTCACTCGTTATTTCAACTCAAAGGTCAAGAAATGCGTCTTTAGCGTTGGCGACCTGGTACTCAAGAGAGTCTTCCTGGCCAGTAAGGATCCCAAGGATGGAGTGTTGGGACCCAATTGGGAAAGGCCCTATCAAATAACCGAGGTCGTGAAAGAAGGAACCTACAAGCTAGCTCAGCTTAATGGAGCAGTAATCCCACGGACTTGGAACGCTATACACTTGAAGAAATATTACCAGTGATATCTTTGTAAGGCTGTCAGAAAAGCTGCCCCTTTGTTTATTAAGTAAAAAGATTTAATCTTTTTGCATTATTGTATATGTTTGTGGATGTAACGTCTAGTAACCACGAAAGACCCTTTCCTGATTACTTGGGGGGCATATATCCTAGATATAACCAGGTCCGAAAAGTTAGAAGTTAGTCCAAATTGATTGATCGATGTTTTTCTTAAAAAGCACGAGATATCGATAAAGGATTAACGCGAACTAAGTTGTTCAAATTAATATCCTGGATATAACCAGGTCCTAAAACTTAGAAGTTAGTCCAAATTGATTGATCGATGTTTTTCTTAAAAAGCACGAGATATCGATAAAGGATTAACGCGAACTAAGTTTCTAAATTAATATCCTGGATATAACCAGGTCCTAAAACTTAGAAGTTAGTTCAAATTGATTGATCGATGTTTTTCTTAAAAAGCACGAGATATCGATAAAGAATTGACGCGAACTAAGTTTCTAAATTAATATCCTGGATATAACCAGGTCCTAAAACTTAGAAGTTAGTTCAAATTGATTGATCGATGTTTTTCTTAAAAAGCACGAGATATTGATAAAGAATTGACGCGAACTAAGTTTTCAAATTAATATCCAGGATATAACCAGGTCCTAAAACTTATAAGTTAGTTCAAATTGATTGATCGATGTTTTTCTTAAAAAGCACGAGATATCGATAAAGGATTGACGCGAACTAAGTTTTCAAATTAATATCCTGGATACAACCAGGTCCTAAGTCTTAGAAGTTGGTTCAAATTGATTAACAGATGTTTTTTCCTAAAAAGTATAAAATGTCAATCACAACACCAACAGAAACTAAGTTATCACCAAACGCACTAAAGAGAGTAACAATAAGATTAAAACAAAAATATGTAAATAGATTGAAATAAATTTGGGGATACCAATTGTTTCGAGGATAAAAACCTCGTAATGAAAATTTACAAATAAAAAAAAAGTCAGTAACAAAAGAAAAGGAGAAAAATCCTAAGCCTCGCCAGGCCGCTCTGATGAAGTCACCCCCTCGCCATCCTGCTTGGTGGCAGTGGAGGTCTCCCCAGTCTCGGAGGGTGCCTCTTGTTGAAGGCGAGCTTTAAACTTCTCTAAGAAGGACTTCCACACATTCGGCCCCAGGAAGGAAAAGTCACCATCCTGGTTGAAGGCCCAGCAATGGTACAGCATGGCCTCCATGGAGGAGCTGGAAGCTGCCCTCTCCGCTACAAGGGCAGCCTTGGCCTCCTCGAGTTCGACCTTTGCGGCGTCCTGGGCGACCTTGGCAGCCTTGGCCTCCAGCAGCTTGGCCCGAGATGCCTCCAGCTCGGCCTGCGCAGCAACCAAGGCGGTCTGCGCAACCCTCTCACTCTCCCAGGCAGTCGCCAGGGCAGCCTTGGCATCCTACTCCTGTTGTTGAGCGGAAGCAAGGGTGGCCTGGGCAGCCTAATGCTTGCCCCTGATCTCGTCCATCCTGGCCCTGGATCGAGATATGATCCGGTGGAGAGCCAAAGCCGCCTGCAAGACAAAAAGATAATAAGGCAAGTGCCTTAGAAAAAAAAAACAAACAGAAAGAACCAGTGGTAAAGCCAACTTACTGTGAGGGTCATCCCCAATGAAGACTCCATCACATTCTCGGGGCTCCTCGTCTCGATCTCCCGCAAGTCCCTCAAGGTGGTGTTGTAGCAGTGGTCCACCATGTAGGTTGCGGTTTCATAGACCGTCCCCCTAAAGACCTCGGGGATCTTCTCCAAGGCCTGAGGGTTGACCTGGACGCGCACACCGGGGGTCGGAGCTGGCAAGGTCCCAGTGGGTACCTCTTGTTCCCGATTAGGGACGGGAGGTCGCGGGGAAGGTGGAGCCATCTTCTCCACTGCAGGAGGGGGTGGAGGCACCTTCTCTATGGCGACAGGACCCTAGCTTTTCCCCTTGGCAGGAGACTTGGAGAAGTCCCAGGGGTTTTCTTGGCCAACCGGAGCCTCTTCAGCAAGGGCCCGGAAGACCCGGAGGAGGGATTTCCCCCCTGGAACATAGACCGCAGAACATTGTCCCCAGGCTGCGACATCTCCTCGTCTGAAACAAAGACAACAAATCATTAATATGCATGTAAAAATATTTGATTGCAAAACAAAAAAAGCTAAAGTATGTATTGAAAAGGGTCCTACCCTCCGAGCCAGAGGAGGAATCTATTGTCAAGACCTCCGGCCCCGAAGCTTCTATGGGGGAGTCTAAGACAATGACTTCACGAGGGAGAGGAGGCTCTGGGTCTGGATCCGCCTCAGGACTGGACTCCTCTACATACTGCATAAGACCTAGAGCTACTACACCCTTCAGAAGGGAGGGCCACGACCTAAGGTTGGTCCCGTACTCCTCAAAGAAGGCCGACCTAAAGGCCAGGGTATTATCTACTTCAGTACCCCTAGGGTGGCCTATGTCATGATGCAACACGAGCTGGTCAACACACTGGAGTAGAGTGATGGTGCAGTCTAGGTCGTTTTGGTGGCGGTGAACGAGTTGGCTGGGGTTAAACCTAGCAAGCCGTAGGTCTGCGGCGGCCCTGTCTAAGTCCCTAAATAAGTAAGGGTTACCTTGGCCGGAGGGGTCGGCTCTGGGTTCGCTCTGCGTTGACCTCCTGGGCGACCTCAAGGGCCCGCTTTCGGCGCACGAGGGGCACCTCGTCCTCCTCGTCCTCGTCCTCATCCGCGACCTCCTCCTTGGGGATGGGCGCCATCTCGCGAGCAGCGGGGATGGTCCGCGGCTTCCTCAAGGCCAGAGTCTGTCCCAGAGAAATTAACTTACACGCCAGCATCGTCTCATCAGACACGAGCTGGCAGTAGTCTTTTTCACTTGGGGGGAGCCTCGCCAAGGTTTCGTACTGACCCCCAAGGGTCACCGACTTAGCCGTCCTCGTGAAGATAGCTGCACGATAGTTTTCAAGTCAGAAACGAATGAAAAGAGACTAATCAGCGACCAGCTTGCGAGCTAAAGTTAGAAGGAACTTACGAGGACGGTTGAAGTAATGGTATTCGCAGTTGCGAAACCCCGTTGACATGAAGAATTGATCCTTGAAGTCATTGGGGTGACTGGGCAGCTCGATGACAGCGGCCAAGTTGGGAAAATGGGTCAGATAGTAGAACCCGTCACCTTGCCCCAGTTGTTCTGGGCTGGCTTTGAGGCAGAAGAAATAGAGGATGTCCGCCGGCGTGGGGACCTCCCATTCCTGCTTCAGGAACAAGTACTTCAACCCCGCTAACAGACGGTAGAGTTAGGGGGGGGGGGCTGAAAGGGGGGCAGCTTCACGTAATTTAAGAAGTCCACGAAGTATTGGTCCAAGGGGAGAAAGGCCCCAGCCTTGAGGTGTTCGTTGCTCCAGGCCGCGAACTCCTCATCGAGCAGTGCGCAGCTCCGCTCGCCCTCCAGGGGAGGACGGACGACTATGGCGCCCTTCCCTATATCGATGTTGTGGGAGAGCATGATTTTATTGACTTTCCTCTGGTTTGTGACCTTCGAGGCAATCCTCTCGGCCTCAAAGAAGGCGCCAGGTCCCACCTCGACCTCCTTCTCCACGGTGGGACCAAAGTGAGGAATTGGGGAGTCTGTTGCCACCTCTTTCCCTTTACTGGCTTGCTGGGAGGACGAGCTGCCAGCACTCTTCTTGGATGTAGTCTTCTTGGGTCTCATCTGGTCGCCTAACGAACAAAGAAGAAAGTTTAGAAAAGGCGACCTAAGCATAAGAAAGAATCTAGCGCAAAGAATGGTTTCCTTTACACGGGCTGAGGTAATCTCAGCCCGCGGCGAGTGAGACCACGCGGTTTTATGAACACGCACCTATGCTCCCAACAGGTCCCTGATTGCTCGGGATCCGTGTGTCAGGAGGGTTAGGATAAAGTTTTCCTTGGAAGGAAAGTTTTGAAAGGCAAAACCGCCTGTGAAGCATGTCTCCTAAGCTACCTGGTTTTTGCACCCTAGAAACTTGTTGTTCCAAACAGGCATAAAAAAATTTTACCCAAAAAATCACCCCAGAACTTTGTCCTATGAGTCATGTCCCTAAGCATTCTCTGTCCTACTGTCGATACCCCTAGGATAAGAACCTACGCACAAAATACCAGCAAAGAAAAAAAAAAGACAAACAACCTACTGCATGCAGCTAAGAAGAAAGTTCACCTAAGCAAAGAAGAATGGAAACATTTAAAGCATACAACAAACATAGGACTTACATAAGTTTTTTTTTGTTGCTGCATAAAGGCTGAAAAGAGCGTCGGGGTTAGAATCCTGGTGGAATCTTCGGAACTGGCGTCACGAAAGAAGCCTCGTGTCTGAAACTCAGGAACGTCTGGAACAGTGACCGAAAGGAAAAAAAAAGGGTTTTGAGATTGAGAAGAGAGAAGAAAGAAGATGAGAAAAAATTTCAAATAAAAGGGTGGCTCATGCAAAAGGTGGCCAACCTTATATATACGTAAAAGGCAAAAGAATGAGGTCCGTTCAATTCTCTTGATGTGGGATACGAGGATCACAACTCGAAAGACGAAACGACGGTCGAAGATAGGCTAGGCCATTTAATGCGGTTCTCGGAAGACGGACCATCACCAACCACGATGCTCCACGTATCCGATACCAGCGTAATGGGCGGGATATGAAGAGACCACAAGGAAACCTAAAATCCCCCACTGTGGCCACAGGTGATGTCATATGCCATGAGCAGGGGCTTGGGGGGAAAATGTACGCCCTAAATATCCACGGGTTATTAGCGAGCTGGAAATGGGCATAATCCTATCAGCCACGTGGAAGCCACCTACCCGGAACTGCTGTTGCAAATCTCTACCTCTTTAGCTCGAGGTAGCCAATGGTTTAGTAAGAATACTCAGGCATTGGGTCAGCAGCGTGGACACCACGGGCTGAGACTACATCAAGCTCGGGGTATGAGCTGGAGCTGACACCTCTGACCCTTTATAAAGTCAACCACGCAATGTAAACGTGCACATATCAGACATCACGTGTCTACTCCATTCCTGAATTCTCAGACACGCAGCATAAACGTGCGTGTTCAGGCACCCCACGACTGGTTTGGGCCGTGCGGCCCATTATCCTCATTACCTATTGATTAGACCACACTTCATTGTAAAGTTTTAGGAATTAATCATGAATGTCACAGAAGTGACATGGTGGGTAAGAAGGTCACGGGATGACCTCATTTGCCAACACCCAGGTGTCCTCTCCCTATAAATATGGAGACCTTGGGAGTTGCAAAGGGTTGGCTTCTAATTTGTAAAGAAATACCCTGTAAGGAATATCAGAGATATATCAATAATATTGGCTGGTGGACTAGAAGGATTTTAACCTTCGAACCACCTAAAAAAGTATTCGAGTTATAATCTTCCTTTGAGATCATTCATCTATTACGGTTCATCATTTAGCACTAATCCCTCTCCTTATTTGTATAATTATCTGTTGCCAAAGAACCGCGCCAACAGGCCTGAAAGGCACTAAAAATCTAAGGGAAATGCAGGAAGAATTAAAGAAAAATAAACGACCAGGGGAGTTAAAATATTACCTCCTTAGGTGAAGGCTAGGTTGTTGGCAACCATGTATGTAGTCAGAAAGTACTCCAGATGGTACTTCCCCACATTGGATATAAAGGTTGTATCACTCAGGAAAGTGTGGGACATTTCCTGGTGTCAGAAGTGGAAGAACCCCGTGTTTTCTTGGTTGGGATTGGATTTTAGGTCGAACAGATAGTTGACCTTGTGTGGTGTGGAGACAGGCCATTTCTTATGGCTATAAAGGATATAGAGTGCAGGGAGCATTCTATACCTGTTTGGGGTTATTTGGAAAGGAGCGACCCCAAAGTAGTTGGCCATTCCTTGGAAAAAAAGGATGGAGAGGCAGGATCGCTCCTGCCTCAATGTGATATCTCGACCAGGTGCTATAGGCGCCTCCAGGAAGATTCGCCCTTTGGTCTCTGGTAGGTTGAACTAGGGTCACCCCAGGAAGTCCGTATTTTTTAATGTAATCGGCAATCATCCTAACCGTTACTCGGCTAGGAGGGGCAATGTACCATTCAACATCTGGTTGAATGGCATTTTCGAAGTTGGGCTTGAGTTTGGATAGCAGGGTCGGGGGTGTTTTCTTCCTGACCACTGGTCGATGGAGTTTCAGCCCGAGGAGCAGGCTGATTTAAAGGGGAAGCAGACAATTTCCTTTTCTGGGCTTTGGATTTTACTCGACCCATATTTTGAGGTGGGGTCGATGGAGTGTTTGGGGTGACGCAAGAAAAGGGAATTTCTGGTATCAACAGCGATGGTTGCTCCTCATCTTCAAGTAATTGGGCCAACAAGTTGTCGTCGATAGGCCTCTCAGCTCCCCATGGATCTTGCATGAAAAGATGCGAACAGAAAATGGGGAGATGAGAATTTAAGGCCTAAAACCTTGTGTTTAAAAGTTGGAATAACGCTGCTTGCGTATAAAAGCTAATCTTTTATACAACCAGCAGCATTCTGATAAAAACACTGTATTTCAAGTGATCAGTTTGGAAAATAGATTAAAAAGTAGAAGTGAAAAGTTTTCCAGGAAAAACTCTTCGACTCTGAAAGGGCAAGAAAAACCCATTTTTTCAGCTAGCTTAAAAATCGAATTTTTACTTCGATTTTACGCTCTAAATCTACAATCTTAACTACCAAACTGACTCCTATCACCTATAAAACATTATTTCACTACCCTATCAAATATCGATCAATATACCCACTTACCCCAAAACAACTTCAACCAAGAACATTCAAAAGCTCAAAGATAAAACAGATATAAGAAGGCTTTGCATGGCATCCCAAATGACAGAAAGATTTGGGGATCTTACTTGGATGAAAGTTAGAGTATGAACACGAACATTTTGAATGTCTGAGCGAAAGTTCCTTAGGTCAGAGATGAAAGCTTCTAGGTTATCTGAGCTTTGAAGGTCAAAGTTCTTTAAAGTTCTTGCAGGAGAGAAGGCGAGTGAAAGGTAAAAAGTAAAAATGTGATTTTGGGGTATTATTTATAGTGATCGTGGCGTCGTAAAAGAGGTAATCATGGAATTACTTCTTTCAAAGTATGGGGAAGTGCAATAGCCGTCAGAAAATTTTTTGGGAAACAAAAAAGACTTGATTAGACATGATTGGTTACCTTTTTTTAAGAAGGCATGGGCGGCTCTGACAGATTTGGTGGGGTAAGCGAAGGGTCAGTTTCGTAAGTTTACTTTATGCTGGTCGGTAGTAAAGTAAAATTAGGGGGCAAATGTTTACCCAAAAATGACTGCTGATGACATGGCAAGGATTTCTCACACGTGGTTGACGCATGGCAGAGTCAAAACAAGGAGGTGCTGTTCGATAATCGACCAGCTACACATTGCTTCACCATACTTCACGATTAGATACGACCAGTCTGGTCGTATGATTCGGTTTATTTCCTTTAAAGATTGTAATCTTATAATAATTACGTTGATTATTTCCTCTTTATTACCTTGATACACAGATATTAAGGAAAGTTAAGGCCCATTGGCCCATGTAACCTCCCTTGAACCTATAAATATGCATGAAATAGCTCAAGGAGGGGACTTTTTTGGCTTTTTTATCTTTTTCCTGAATACTGAGAGAAAGAGCATACAGTACGATTATCCTCCAAATAGTTGTATTTCCCCTAAGGCTTGTGAAACTCAGGAACCCTAGTTCTTTGATCACGACATTTTGATTCAATATTAATAATAGTACTAAGTGGACATCGGTCATTACCATTCATTGGGGTCGAACCACTATAAATCGTTTGTGTCTATTCTTTACCATTAGATTACATTTTTTATTATTATCACATTTCTTGTCGTATTCTCGACTCCGTGTCGTTGGCCAAATCAAGGTTCAACATTTTCCAATTCAGTTTATATGTTTTATGTGGTATGATATATCATTTTTTTTTAGATAATAATTAGTTTCTATTTTGTTATATATAATGGTGGTTATACAAGGAAAACTACTTAAACTATGCATAATATAAAGACCCACAACAAAAAAATACCCAATCTTATAACTATTACTAACTTATGCTAATTTGTGTCAAAACTTTCCTAAACTACCCCTGTCTAGGTCTATTCCCTAACTCTCTCTCTCTCTCTCTATATATATATCATTTTCAGGAGGACTACTGCAAAAAAAAAAGGATATCTCACCTAGAACCAATCGGCCTTCTCCCCACCTAGCACCACCAGCCACTACACCGCCTTCATACCCACCCCGCAGTACCACGCCAACCTTCTTCTCCATCAAGAAAGTTCAAAGTTTCTCCTCAAATCTCTCCAAATCTCTCTTCTCTGTTCCCTCTCTCTCTCTCTCTCTTGGTTCACTCTCTCTCACCTCACGACACTACCAACACCACCACCACACTAAATACTGCATTTCGAACAAATATGGGCATGATTTTTGGGTTTTTCTTTTGCGATTTTTTAGATCTAAAACTCTAAAATCTGCATAAAATCGACCTTGCTCGATGGTGCTCGATGCCAACTCGATGGGGTCTTCAAAATCAAGATTTTCATGAAAAAAAATGACTTTGCTCGATGGTGGTTCAATGATGGTTCGATAGTGGTTTCGACGGTGCTCAAAGGTGCTCGATGCGATTCTTACAAGAGACATAATTTTTCACTCGGGTGTCCGTTTAGGTGATTTTTTTTTTATCTTGGATATTTTTTTTCAAGATCTACCTGTTTCACATGCTCATATGCACATTTGTGGAGTGTAACACTTGAAAAAAATATATACAAAATGCAAACATACCTCATGTTTAAGACATGTTTTGGTATGTTTTCATGTTTTAAACTTCACAAATGTGCATATGAGCATGTTAATCATGTAGATCTTGAAAAAAAAAATACCCAAAATAAAAAAATTAAATCACCCCAAATGGACACCCAAGTGAAAAATTATGTCTCTTTCAAGAATCGCATCGAGCTCCATTGAACCACCATTAGGCAAAGTCATTTTTTCTTCTTCATGAAAATCTTGATTTTGAAGGCCCCATTGAGCTGGCATCAAGCAACCATGGAACCACTATTGAGAAAAGTTGTTTCTTCATGAAAACCTTGATTTTGAAGGCCCTATCGAGCTAGCATTGAGCACCATCGAGCAATATCGATTTTCTACAGATTTCAGAGCTTTAGATCTGAAAAAATCACAAAAATAAAAAATTATGCCCATATCTATTCAAATGCAGTATTTAGTGTAGTGGTGGTGTTGGTGGTGCCTTGAGGTGAGAGAAGTGAACTGAGAGAGAGAGAGAGAGTGAGAGAGAGAGAGAGAGAAAGGGGGGGGGGGGGGGGGGGGGGGAAGAGGGAAGAGGGAAGAGAGAAGAGAGAAGAAAGAAGTGGGAAATGAGAAGTGAGGAAAAAAATGACAATGGTATTTTGGATAGTGTGCCAAAAAGTGGCATTATTTTGAAATGTTACCTAGCATTTTTTTAATTAGTAGACTCTATTAAGTATAGAAACTAAAACTTCCCTTATACAATTTTGTTACTATAATATATTCATTGTAATGATAATATATAGTTTTGTTAGCATAGTATATTTATATTGAGTAATAATATACCAATTTTATTTTTGTTAGAATTTTTTTATGGTATATAATTTTGTTATCATGACATATTGATTTTTTGTCTTATGGATATAAAATATTATGGTACATATGGTATATATGTTTAATAACATGCTATATCTATTTGTTGTACTACAATATATCAAATTAATATACCATGCTAGTAAACTTATATATCATAAACTTTTAAAAAATAAAATAAAATGAAATAACAATAACGAAATTTAATATACTATAGTATAAACAATGCATATGCCGTGTTGACAATAATTAAAAGAACATGTAATTTAATATAATATTAACCATACAATTTTGATATATCTTACGACAAAAAATATATACACTAGTTGGAAAATAATATACCAACAACCCATAAAAAAAATAAACATGACTTTAAAATAAAAACTAATATACATATACCACGATATTAAAATATTTATAATGTAATAGTATCAATATAATTTGTTATATAAAAAAAGGCATAGTTGGTAAAGTGTAGTATTAAGAAGGTGGTTGGGCTATTTTCTTACAAAATTGAAAATATGGACATTTACTTACTTTTATACATCATTAAGGGACATTATGCTCCAAACACGTTTGAGTATTGCAAAGTAGCAAAGGGGTCCTAGTGGTCCCCAACACCACCTGACATGACAAATCACTATTTGTACAATTTAATATTGGATTCTATATATTTTAATTTAAAATATAATATATGAGACCTATATTAAATTGCACTAATCAATGTAAAGTGGTGTTGGACACTATGATTTCCTTATAACAATGCTCTTTATTTTTAGAAAGGAAGTCCAATTTGAAGCTTAGTTCTCAAAGAGTGATGACACAATTTGACTTAGCTTATTTTATACTATTTTTAGCTTTAAGAATAAAAAAAGCACAAATGTTTGGATAAAAAATAAAAAATATTTTTTAATTTAAGAGATTTTTTTTTAAGGTAAGATTATTAGTTTTTTTTTCAAAATTATTTTTAAAATTAAAATAATTTTTATTGTTCTTAATTTACTCATAAAATATTTTTATTTATAATGAGATTGAGGAAAAATAGTGTATATTTCTGATGTGTAATTTTTACAACCTAGAGCTAGCATTATATAGGCTATGTACAAATTGAAAAACTTAATTACAAAATAAAACACAATAAATAAAATTCCTATTAATCAAGGAACTAAATGATCAAATCCTTAGGATTTAATTTTCCTATTTGGCAACATTCTCCCTCAAGCTGGACTATAGATATTGACGAGTCCTAGCTTATTTACTAGGAAATCAAATACTTGTTCGAATATTTCCTTTGTGAAAATATTAGCTAGTTGTTGGTCCGTGTGTACATATCTAATGCTCATAATTCCTCCATCAATCTTTTCTTTAATAAAATGACGATCCACTTCCACGTGTTTAGTTTTGTCATGATGTATAGGGTTATGTGCAATGTTGATGGTAGATTGATTATCACAATAGAGCTGAATATGGGCTTCATACTCAATCTTCAATTCCTCTAATAGATATTTGATCCATATTGCTTCACATACTCCATGGGCAATGGCTCCATACTCCGCTTCTGCACTACTTCTTGTAACTACTGTTTGTTTTTTACTTCGCCATGTTACCACATGACCCCATACAATTGTACAATATCCAAATGTATACTTTCTATCATCAACTGACCAGCCTAATCTGCATCTGTGAACACTTCAACCTTTCTTTTAGTTGTCTTTATGAAGAAAAGACATTGTCATGGTGTTTGCTTGAGACACCTCAAAATTCTATATATTGCATTGAGATGTCCTTGACACAGATCATGCATGCATATATTGACTAACTAGACTTACTGCAAAGACAATGTCTAGTCTAGTATGTGAGAGGTAGATGAGCTTTCCTACTAATTGTTGGTACCTTCCTTTTCAATTGGACTCCCTTCAAACATTTTCTTCTTGTCTCCGAGCATAATTGGAGTCTTGTTGGGTCTGCTTCCAAGCATTCCTGTCTCTTTTAGAAGGTCTAGAGTGTATTTTCTTTGGGACACAGAAATACCTCTTTTGCTTCTAACAAATTCCATTCCTAGAAAATACATGAGTGCGCCGAGATCCTTGACTTCAAATTCTCTTGCCAACATTTCTTTGATGGAATTTATCTCTTCAATGTTGTTACTAGTGACAATTATGTCATCGACATACATAATCAACATTGTCGTTTTCCCCTTTTCTGAGTGTTTAATAAAGAGAGTGTGATCAGTCTGACCTTGCATGTATCCAAGCCCCTTGACTACTTTCAGAAAACAATTGAACCATGCTCGAGGAGATTGTTTTAGGCCATAGAGTGATTTTTTTAGCTTGCAGACTTTGGTTGTGTTGGGAGATTCTTCAAAACCTGGAGGCTGACTCATGTACACTTCTTCTAGTTCACCATTCAAGAATGCATTTTTTACATCAAGTTGATGCAACTCCCAATCTAGGTTGACTGCTAGCGAGAGTAATACTTTGATAGTATTGATTTTGGCAGTCGGAGTGAATGTTTCAGTGTAGTAAATTCTGTAAGTTTGAGTAAAATCATTGGCAACTAATCGAGCTTTGTCCCTCTCAGTGGATCCATTTGCATTATATTTGATGGTGAACACCCATCTTCACCCTATTACCTTTTTTTCCGATGGCAACTCCACTAAACTCCAAGTTCCATTCTGTTGAAGCACTCTTATCTCTTCGAGAACAACTATTTTCCATTGCGGAGTACTAAGTGCTTCATTGATTTTCTTGGGAATCAAAACATCTGATAGACTCGAGGTAAAAGCTTTAAATGGAGTTGACAATTTTTCATAAGAAATGAAATTTGAAATGGGTGTTGAGTGCAAGATCTAGTTCATTTCCTCAATGCAATATGAATATCTAGATCTGACTGAGTGTTTGAGGGGAGAATACTTGGATCTTTTGAGGCAAGTGGTCTTTCACTGGATTTGACTCTTGATTGTGATGAGGATTTGTAACTTGTTTATTTATTTCTCTCATGGAATACACTCGTATCTCTTTCTGCATGTGTTTGGTCTTGGGAATGCTTTTTTTGTTTCAATGATTACTTTTGAAGATGGATGTTCGGAGGATTGGTCAAGTTCTATCTAAAGAGAAGATGGAGAGTTTTCTTGCTTAGGAGAAGATAAAGAAGTGATTGCTAGCTCAAAAGAGAATGGAGTGGTCAGGGGTAATTTTAATCCCCACGAGGCCACGACCACTGATATTCTTGCTCATGATGGTTGTACTCCCCCTGAAGCGAGGTGGGAGTGAAGTAAGGGGTATTTTAAAAAAAGGTGACATCACAAGAGATGTATGGTTTTTTGGTAAGGGAAAAATAACACTGATAACCTTTTTTGGTAGGAGAATAACCTAAAAAGATCGTCTTAGTGGCTCTAGGATAAAGTTTACTTCGATGTGGGGAGTGAATATGCACAAAAGCAGTACAACCTAAGACTTTGACTGGTAGAGTATTTGTAGAAATGTGAGGATATAGAGACCAAAGAACAGAATATGGTGTATTAAACTAAAGGGGCCGACTAGGGAGGTGATCAATGAGATAAGTAGCAGTGAGGACAACATCACCCCAAAGATATTTTGGAACATGCATAGTGAACATGAGAGCATGGGCTACTTTTAAGAGATGACAATTTTTCTGTTGGTATTAAATGATCAAATCAAAGGTACGCAGCAGAATATATAGACCCATTTTAATAAATATTAATACCAGTTAGGATCATATGCATATATAAATATTAAATCACATACAAAACAGATTAGAGATTACCTCTTGTAGCCTATCAAGTGTTCTTAAATCTTTTTATATAAAATCAACGATCTTCCAATCCGGCAATCTGAAAGCGCACACCCTGATCTTCCAAAAAAATCCTCAAACACACAAGGATGTGTGTGGGCACGTAGGATTCAAAATGTTGATTTATGTGGCTCTCTAGATGTACTCAACACATGAGATCTAGAGAGATTTGTCTGAGAGAAGGTTTTGAATAGTTTTCAGGGTTTGAGATAACTATCGCTTTAGAGAGAGAGTCTATATTTTTATTCTAAAATAATAATAAATCTTATCCTAAAAATCACATACTATTAGACTTATATAAAGATATTTAATCTAATTGAATAATCTTTATTTTATTAAAAATATATTCAAATTAAAACTGATAAGATATTTACATTTAATTATTTATTTAAATCATATTTAAAAAGAATAATCAAATAACTGATTAAACAAAATTATTTGAAATTCAAATTCAAATCCTAGGAATAAAAATCCCTGAGTTAGGCGCCATACACTATGCTGCACAATGTGTGTCGCCCAACCTAATTAGGGTTTTCTTGATTTTCTCTCTTTTTTTTTTAATCACTCTTTAAGACAATATATTTATCCCAACATAAATATCAGTTAATTCAAAATTAATTTTGTAATGCCCCAAAATCTCTAATAATGTTTAAGACCTTGATTAGGAGGCGGGGAGGGCCATAATTGCTTTATTATACAATTAAATGATTAATTGCATGTGTTTGGTGTATTAAATATGCATGTGACTCATTTCTGATTAATTGGGTAATTTTCATATTTTGGCTATTTTGGGCATATTTGGCATATGTGTGATATGTGTGTGGTGCTTCATTATTAGTTGGTTATGCTAAGGTTACTCAGCACGAGACAATCCTAGGAGGTAAGCTAATGGGAAAGTCACAACGAGATTTATTCTTGACTCAGAGTAAGTCAAGGGATATTTAGCACATTACCGGGTTATTGGGTAATGGGAATAATATTTGATGATAAATTGGGAGTTAATAAGATCAAGGGAAAATTTTGGAAGTTTTGACTATTTTACCCCCGAGAGCGTTTTCAGGACCCCAAGCATTAGGATTTTTTTGAGGCTACTTAAGCTTGAAGTAACCTGTTAAGAAATAAAAAGAATGTTCAGAATGTTCTCTCTCCCTCAAAGTTCCATTTTCGTCATCCGATCGCATTTTCAAAGGAAACATGAGTTCTAGGACTCAGATTCAAGCGAGGATCGAGGCATAGCGGTTCTATGGAAGATTAGAAGCTTATTAGTCGGGGGATTTAGTTGGGAAACGTCATAATCAGAGGTTATCGCTAGGGGATTGGAATCAAGATCGTGTTTGTGGCTCGTTCATTGGAAACCTATGCTTGGACCAAAGGTACGAAAACTGCACCCCATATGTGACATGCATGGTGATTATTGAGGCATGTTGAGTGTTTAAATGTGGACATTGATTGCATATCAAATGCTTAGCAAATCTTGCTCACTTGTGAATGGCACTGACTTATTAGTCAGAATCAGCAATGGTGTCAGTATTAACTGTGAAGCTGTGACTTACTAGTCAAGTTCGGCAGTAGTACCGAGCACTGGTCGTATGGCATTGACTTATGAGTCAAGGACAGTTGTAGCGTGTTTAACGCAAGCCGATAAAGATTAGGTCTAATCAACATCTATATTGAATGACTCATCATGAGCATTAATGACGAACCGACCTCAAGTTCGATGAAAACTAAAAGCGCTTGTCTAGTCTAAAGGCTAGTTACTTAGAGCCAAAGCTGGAAAGGCTAAGATGACCTACACGTCACATGGCTAGGAGGGTATGGGACGTCTAAGATAGAATTATCAGTCATCTAATCGAGATAGACTTATTAGTCATCTGACCAAGAAGGACTTATCAGTCATCTAATCGAGATAGACTTATTAGTCATCTGATCGAGAAGGACTTATCAGTCATCTAATCGAGATAGACTTATTAGTCATCTGACCAAGATAGACTTATTAGTCATCTAATCTAGATTGACTTATCAGTCATCTAACCGAGATGGACTTATTAGTCATCTAATCGAGATAGACTTATTAGTCATCTGACCGAGATAAACTTATTAGTCATCTAATCTAGATAGACTTATCAGTCATCTGACCGAGATGGACTTATTAGTCATCTAATCGAGATAGACTTATCAGTCATCTGACCGAGATGGACTTATCAGTCATCTGGCCGAGATAGACTTATTAGTCATCTAATCGAGAAAGACTTATTAGTCATCTGACCAAGATAGACTTATTAGTCATCTGACCGAGATGGATTTATTAGTCATCTAATAGAGATAGACTTTATTTGTCATCTGACCGAGATGGACTTATCAGTCATCTATTTAGAGAGTGACTTATTAGTCAACTGATCAAAGAATGACTTATTAGTCATCTACCTCAAAGAGACTTATTAGTCATCTACCTCAGAGCGAGAGACTTATTAGTCATCTACTCAGAGCGCAAGACTTCACAAACATGTATTTGTACTTGCTTACATGCATGAGTAGGGTTATTACTGCTAGGCATGCCTATTATGACTTAGCAACATGTTATTACTTGTTCATGAGCATATTAAGTTTTCTTGCTGGGCTTCGGCTCACTGGTGCTATATGGTGCAAGTAAAGGCAAAAGAAAGTTGGACCATCCTTGAGTTGGAGAGCTTAGGTGACGATGTGTACATATGCGGCTGCTCGACTGCCACGGCCAAGGGTTGAAAGAGGAACTAGGGTTAAACCCTATTTTGCCGCCTAAGCCGGCTAGTTGTAAATATTTTGTTGTAATTAACCTTTAAATTATATTTTTGAGATCCCAATGTATATGGTAAATGTTTTAGTGAAACGTTATATCTTAACCAAAAAATTTAACCCTAAACTGCTAATCATACTTAGTTACACGATTATGGCCAAATCACTTGATTAGCGAGTTTAGCACTGTTTAAAAGGGCACATTGTAACGGTCCCTGGAGATTAGGGCGTTACAACTTGGTATCAGAGCGAGCCAAGGTTAAGGTTTCTGAAGACAAGCTGGGCATGTACACTCGTCACTAAAGATGGCTTCACTCAGGGAAAGGTAACTATTTCTATAGTGCTTAACTGCTTAAATATAATGTAAATGATTTACCTGCACATTGTATTAGGGAGCATGAGATTCTGATAAAGCCTGACTCTGGACTATTAATATGATTATATAATTACATGCTCCATGAATATATATAAATGTGATATTTTCATGCTGGAGTTGGAGGCATGGTATGTGTGTTGGAAGAGCAGGGATTATGGTTGATGTACGAATGCTATGGACATGTTTTTAGCACTGCAGTGGTTTGTGATTGTAGCATAGTATGATTGATCCCATGGGGAAAGCTCTTGATATGCTCATCATGTTTAATGGGTCAAGTTATTGACTACAGATTCAACCAGCAGGTATGTATCCAAGGCAGATAATGAGGCTTGATGGTGGTTATACAGAGGCTGGGAGTTTTAGCCAGGGGTTAAGTTCTTCATTTGCCCCTCAGAATTTCCAACAGGTGCTTACAGATGTGCAATTAAGATTGTAGAGACAGGAGGAAGAGATTAGGTGTTTGAAGCAACATCAGAACCTGTTGGGAACACCTATTCCTTTGTTGTGCCAGGAGTGGCACCAGTTTTGGCTCAGCCTAGGGTTGAGAACAGATGGGAATTTCTTTGTGGAAGATTCCAGGAGTATTACCCTCTAGTTTTCGAGGGAGGCCTAGATCCATTCAAAGTTAAGCAATGGATGGACATTTTCAGTTCCATTCTTGACAGTATAGGGCTGGTGGGTCACGATAGGATGATTTGTGCGACATATGTATTGCGGGATGATGCCCGGACAAGGTGGGAGGTAGTATCCCAGACATGAGACACAGTTGTGATGGATTGGAAAGAATTTAGGCAGCTCTTCAATGAAAGGTATTACTATGATGCGACACAGACTGCTAAGATGAATGAGTTTATGAATCTCGCTCAGGGAAATGCAACAGTAACCGAGTATGTTAAGAGATTTGATGGGTTGGCCAAGTTTGATGTTGCCATGGTACCCACAGATGCAGCTTGGAAGGAAAAGTTTATCCAGGGATTGAATTCCAGGATAGCTCAGGAATGAGAAAAAGAGTGTCAGGAGCGCGGAGCTTAGGCAGTGACACCTCCATTTATTGGAGCAAGTAAAAATAAGAATTGGATGACTTATCCAATATGTGCTTGGTGCTTGGGCTATTGGGCTATTAGGGACCAGTATCTAAAGTCAGCATGATTTGGATTGGGCTATTAGCGTCAGTAAGGACAAGTATCGCAACTGATCGATATTCAGATCTTTCTGTGAGAAAGGTAGTACATCTTCATAGAATTCAAGGTCCAACTTATCAGATGAAGACTCTATTATTACTTCCAAGTTTTGGAAGGGTTGCAGAAGGTGATGAATACACATTTTATTAATCTCAGATTGATGGTAAATCAGAGAGAGAGAGAGAGAGAGTTATCCAATTATTATTGGAAGAACATCTTATAAGATGAATGAGATATTATGTCTGGATCCTGAGGTAGTTCAAGGGATCATTGAGGTTATGAAAAGGTTAGAGCCTGGATGCTCACTTCTAAGAGTAAATGGAAAATTTATATTGATTTGAGATGCAGGAGCATGGAGTTCCAAGTAGAAGATTGTATCTCCCTTAAAGTATCACCATGGAAAGGGGTGAAGAGGTAAGAGCAAGTTGAGCCCTAGATTGATATGACCATTTGAGTTCTGGATAGGACTGGTCAGGTTGACTTTGGATTGGCCTTATCATTGACACTGTTAGCAGTATACAGTGTATTATGTATCTCCATGTTGAGAACATGGGTTAAAGAAAACTCATGAGATGAATTATGAAAATCTAGAGATTGAGGCTAAGTTATCCTTTGATGAGTAGCCAGTTCAGATTTTAACAGAAGGAATAGGGTTATGAGGAACAAAATTATACCTTGAGTCAAGGTAATGTTACAGAGACAGTGAGGTCGAGGGAACGACCTGGGAAACTGGAATCAGTTGTGCGGAATTCTTATTCCGGGCAGTGCAGATAAATTTTTATGATGAAATTTCCATAAGGAGGGGATAGTTGTAATGCCCCAAAATCCCTAATAAGGTTTAAACCTTGATTAGGAGGCCGGGTGTAACGCCCTGGTTATTCCAAGACCATCACTATGATCTATGAACCATGCTTAACTCACTAATTGAGCTCTTTGGTTATAAAAGTGCATCTAGGTGTCATTAATAGGTTAATGTGTAAAACCAATCAAAAGGAAATGATATATTTTATTTAAAACATAAAATTGTTCATGGGCCCATAAAAACGTTTACAAGTTATTTACAATCCAAAATGGTCATTACAGTTTAAAATTTACAACCCGCTGACCTAAACGGCAAAAATAGGGTAAACCCCCTAGTTCCTCCAAGAACTCCTTGGCCGTGGTGGTCAAGCAGCCACATATGTACAGATCGCCACCTAAGCTCTCCGCTCAAGGTTGGGTAAGCTTTTCTTTCCCTTTACCTGCACCACATAGCACCCATGAGCCAAAGCCCAGCAAGAAAACTCAAAACTGCAAGATTATAATATCAAATAATGATCATAATGATCATCCAGGACTTTTAGTCCTAATAGAAGAGTGACAGTTGTAAAAGTCACTAAGGTGGGTTCCGTTCCCTTAACAAATAAGTGACCAAATCACTAGCTTATACAGGATAAGTGACTAATAAGTAAGTCACCAATGTAAACCAAGGGAGGGACCATAGAGTCACAACTGTGGGTTTTGTACCCTTAGCCATGTGACGATAGGGTCACCTGGCCTTCTAGCCCTGGCTCTGAGTAACTAGTCATAGAACTAGGCAAGCGCTTTTAGTTTTCATCGAACTTAGGGTCGGTCCGACATTAATGGTCATAGTGAGTCATTCAATGCAGATGTCGATTAGATCTAATCTTTCATCGACTATGCATTCATGACACTTATGCCGCTCCTGACTCTTAGGTCAGTAACACACGACCAGTGCTCAGTATCGTTGACGAACTTGACTAGTAAGTCATAGCTTCACAGACGGATCTGACACCATTGCCGATTCTGATAAGTAAGTCAGTGCCATTCACAAGTAAGCAAGATCTACTAAGCATTTAATATGCAATCGATGTCCACATTTAAACACTCAACATGCCTCAATAATAACCATGCATGTCATATATAGGGTGCAGTTTTCTTACCTCTGGTTCGAGCGAGAAATAGTAAAAGAACGACCCTTGAGAACGATCGACCTTTTGATTCCTTAGCGATTAGGTAACGCCCTGGATAACCAAGACCGCTACACTGTGTACTTATAAAGGTGACAAACTTGCTAATCAAGTCATTAATTTAAAATGTGTCACTAAACATGTATGAGCTAGGGTTAAAAAGGTTTTGGTCTCAAAAGTTTTATTTTATATAATTGAGCAGTTATATACATGGGATCCCAAAAGAAACAGAGTCTAAAAGTTGGATTACAGACTTCCAAAAACAATACAAACAACTGCTAGCCATACTAAGGCAAAATGGACAATCACTGGGTCTCGCGTCCCTGCCTAAACCTCAACCGTGGCGTCTGAGTAGCTGGCCATGTACATTCCGCTCACAGAGCTCTCCTAATCAAGGCTGATCAAGTTTGCCCTTGCCTTTACCTGCACCACGTAGCACCTGTGAGCCAAGGCCCAGCAAGAAAACATGTGCAACACAAACAGTAATAACATATAGTAAATTCACTAAGCATGAACTCTCATTAAATAATCCACATTAATCATTCAGCATATATTCAGAATCATGGATGCAATCAAACACTTATAACATTCACACCACATAATAATCAGGGCCGACAACTTAGGACGCACCTTCTGTTTACCCCACTGACTCTGGCCCGCTTAAACTGAGCTCAGTGCATATTAAGCTGTCCTTGGCTACTAGTGGCCAAGCTGCACCCTGTACGCTAGTGTAACCCTTGGCACCCTTAGGCCATTGGTTCACTAATTAGCTTGCATGGCATAATACCATCTTTTCAAGCATACACAATAGGGAACCCTTAGTCCCATCACATATATTCAATCAGGTGCAGTTTTCTTACCTTTGATCTTTGCGGTTTTGGATTACGAGCAACGCTCCTCAAACACGATCTGTTCCTGAGCCTAAGCTTTTATCACCTAGTCACAACCAAGGTATAGGGTTCCATTAATATTTAGATAAGGGTTTCCGGATACAAAGATAACTCCCGGGAACCCGAATTCACCAAGCACAGTGGTGAAATTGATTCCGAGCATTCTAGACAGCATTCCCATGCCTAAGATCCCCCAAATGTTCAAGTGTGCACCCAAGGGTTGCGACCCTTGAAGCTTAGCCGCGGCCCTGCCCTCAAAACAGAACCAAGGGCAAGCCTGAAAGAAGACACACATCGTAGCCCTTGCCTTGGGCGCCGCGGTGCTCACCCTTGGCCGAGCCCTCCTGGCTCATCTTCATCCTAGGGCCGCAGCGCTCTAGAACAGAGCCGCGACCCTTCCCTTCGAGCCCAGAAAACACACCATTTCCAACATCTAAACCTCATCCAAAGCCATCCCAAAGCTCCCCAATTCAAAACCCTTTGATCACAACACCTTTATCATGATTCTAACAACATATCCCAACAGAAATATAACCCAAAAACCCACTAGAATCCCATTTCCAATTCCTGAAACTCAAGGACCTCAAACACTCGAACCAACCATTCAAACTTAGATTAAAACCTCTAAATCACGAATTGAGACTTACCTCATCTACTGAACCATTTCTCCAAGCCAAATCCAAGCTAATTCCCAAGTTTTCCTCCTTAATTCTTCTTTTAAACATCAAAACCACATTTACCTCAACACCCAGCCAAAACTCAGAGTTTCTAACCACAGAAAAGGAAATTTAGTGCTTACCTTAGTCCTGACTAAGCTCTTGATTGATTATTGAGCTAAGCCTCTAAATCACTCCTGAATTCCTCTGAGTTCCTAGCTCAAATTCCAGCAAATTTCCCTTAAGATTTCAGTGTTTTCTTCCTTGTGTTCCTTTAGAGAGAATAGAGAGGAAAGGCTAAAAATAAAGGTCAGTTTAATTTTCTGTCTACTGTTTTCCTAAAGCTTCAGTCTAATCTTATCCCGTTAAGTCAATCCCGAGGCTCAGGGTGCCAGAAACGTCCCCGAGGGTAAAACGGTAAAATTCCCCAATATTCCCGCCTAGAGATCCTAACCTCAAATATATCTCCATATATTTATTTTCATAACCCGATAGTCTAAATACCTACTCGATACCTAAAATACCCCTGACTTATCCAAAGTCAACTGTTAAGCCCTGTTGTGACTTTTCCCGCTATCTAGCCCTAAGATCGCCTTGAGTCGTGCTCTGCAGACCTACCCACATAATAATGTGTTTCTCACAATGCCATATATATCACATTAATACAAATATAATCATACAAGCATTCTAATCATACCATTATGCATTTAAATTAATAAAATCATTCAAATCACATTTAACCCAATAATGCCCTCCCGGCACACTAATCAAGGCCCTTAAGCCTCATTAGCGAATTTGGGGTCGTTACAACTATCCCCTCCTAATGACAATTTCGTCCTTGAAATTTACCTGAATAGCTCGGGATACTGATCCCGCATCACTGTTTCTAACTCCCAGGTCGCTTCCTTGACCTTGTTATTTCTCCACATCACTTTCACTAACAGAATTGTCTTATTCCGACTTTGTCCTTCCGATCCAAAATCTGAACTGGTCGCTCCTCATAGGACAAGTCTGTCTGCAATTCTAAGTCCTCATACTTTAACACATGTATTGTATCAGAAACATACTTCCGTAACATGGAGACATGGAACACATCATGAACTCCTGATAGCGATGGTGGCAAGGCCAGCCTATAAGCCACCTGTCCAATCCTCTCTAGGATCTCAAAGGGTCCAACAAACCAAGGGCTCAGCTTGCCCTTCACTCCAAACCTCCTCACCCCTCTCAGTGGTGAAACTCGCAGAAACACGTGGTCCCCAACCTGGAACTCCACGTTCCTACACTTAGGATCAGCGTAGCTTTTCTGTCTACTCTGTGAAGCAAGCATTCTAGCTCGAATCTTCTCAATAGCCTCATTGGTCTTCTGAACCATGTCTGGCCCTAAGTACCTCCTCTCACCCATCTCATCCCAATGTATGGGTGACCTACACTTCCTCCCATATAACATCTCATAAGGGGCCACCCCAATCGTGGACTGATAGCTGTTGTTATACAAGAATTCAATCAACGGTAAATACTTACTCCAAGACCCCTCAAAATCAATCACACACGCCCTAAGCATGTTCTCCAACACCTGAATCGTCCTCTCAGATTGTCCATCAGTTTGAGGATGAAAAGTTGTGCTAAACTGCAGCTGAGTCCCCATGGCTCTTTGCAGAGCTCCCCAAAACTTTGAGGTAAAGATAGGGTCTCGATCAAATACAATAGACTTTGGAACCCCATGGAGACGAACTATCTCCCTCACATATAACTCTGCATATTGTTCCACTGTATAGGTCGACCTCACTGGTAGAAAATGCGCTGACTTGGTGTATCTTTCCACTATCACCCACACCGAGTCATGAAGTCCAACTGTCCTAGGTAATCCTCTCACGAAGTCCATCGTAATATCCTCCCACTTCCATTCTGGGATACCTAAAGGCTGAAGCAATCCTGCTGGTCGCTGATGCTCAGCCTTAACCTGCTGACATGTCAAACATCTAAACACATACTCTACCACATCCTTCTTCATACTGGGCCACCAATATAATGTCCGTAGATCCTGATACATCTTCGTGGTACCCAGATGAAGTGAGTATGGCGTAGTGTGAGACTCATCCAGTATCTCTTGTCTGATCCCCTCATCTGCCGGAACACAAATCCGCCCCTGATACCGAAGCAAACTTGTCCCAGAAACAGAATAATCCTTAGCTGTCCCCGCTAAGACATGCTGCCTAACCTCCTGCAACTGCGCATCCACCAACTGACCCTCCTTGACCCACTTTAACAGGGTCGACTGCAAGGTAATATTAGCTAACTGGCCTACCACCAGTTCTATCTTTGCTCTGGCCATCTCATCAGCTAATTCTCTTGAGATCTGGGTGGAACTATACAATTGTTCTGGGCCCCTCCGGCTCAACGCATCTGCCACCACATTGGCCTTCCCAGGGTGATAAAGGATATCACCATCATAATCCTTAACCAACTCCAACCAACGTCTCTACCTCATATTCAGATCCTTCTGAGTGAAGAAATATTTCAAACTCTTGTGGTCAGTGTATATCTCGCACTTCTCCCCATACAAATAATGACGCCACACCTTCAGTGCGAATACCACTGCTGCTAGTTCCAAATCATGAGTCGGATACCGTTGCTCATACTCCTTCAGCTGCCGAGATGCATAGGCTATAACTTTCTCATTCTGCATCAGCACGCAACCTAAACCCATCCTCGATGCATCACAATAGACCACAAACTTTCCTTCCTCCGAAGGAAGACTCAACACAGGTGCAAAAATAAGACGTCGCTTCAACTCTTGAAAACTGTTCTCACACTTCTCTGACCAAACAAACTTCTGATTCTTCCTTGTCAACTCTGTCATCGGTGAAGAAATCTTTGAGAACCCCTCTACGAACCATCTGTAATAACCGGCCAACCCAAGGAAACTTCGCACCTTCGAGGCGTTCCTTGGCCTCGACCAATCCCTTACTGTTTCCACCTTGGACAGATCCACCTTAATCCCTTCTACCCCAACTATATGCCCAAGAAAAGTCACCTCTGGCAACCAAAACTCACACTTTTTAAACTTAGCGTACAACTGATGCTCCCTTAACCTCTGTAGAACCTGTCGGAGATGCTGCTCATGCTCTGCCTCTGAACTGGAGTAAACCAAGATGTTGTCGATGAAGACAACAACAAACTAATCCAAGAAGTCCCTGAACACCCTGTTCATCAAATCCATAAAAGTTGCTGGGGAATTGGTCAGACCAAAGGACATGACCAAGAACTCATAATGCCCATATCGTGTCCGGAAGGCCGTCTTCGGTATATCCTCATCTTTGATCCTCAGCTGGTGATAACCAGATCGAAGATCAGTCTTTGAGAACACCGTCTTTCCCTGAAGTTGATCGAACAAGTCATCAATCCTTGGTAGAGGGTACTTATTCTTAATAGTCAACTTGTTCAATTCTTTATAATCTATGCACATCCTCAAAGTCCCATCCTTCTTCTTAACAAACAGCACTGGAGCGCCCCATGGAGAATAACTAGGTCTGATGAATCCCAAGTCCAGAAGTTCTTCCAACTGTATCTTCAACTCTTTTAGTTCTGCTGGTGCCATTCTGTATGGTGTCCTGGATATTGGTTCTGTCCCCGGTGCTAACTCAATCTCAAACTGAATCTCCCTGCGCGGCGGCAACCCTGGTAGATCCTCAGGAAATACATCCAAGAATTCACACACCAATCTGGTCTCTCCCGGCCCTGCCAGCATAACTCTAGTAGTATCCACTACACTGGCCAGAAAACCTATACATCCCCCCTACAACAAGTCTTTGGCTCTCAACACTGAAATCATGGGTACGCGGGGTCCACATACCACATCCACAAAAACAAAAGGGTCCTCGCCCTCAGGCTCAAAAGTAACCATCTTCTTCCTACAGTCAATTGTAGCCCCATATCTAACTAACCAGTCCATCCCCAGAATCATATCAAAATCCTCCATATCTAACTCAATCAAATCCACTGAAAGTTCCCTACTATCAACCATCACTGGCAGTGCCCTAATCCATATCCTAGAAACTACCAGTTCCCCTATAGGTAATAAAGTCCCAAACCCTGCAGTCTGATACTCACTAGGTCTACACAATCTATCAATCACTCTACTAGAAACAAAGGAATGTGTAGCACCAGAATCAATCAATACTGTAAAAGGAAAGCCAGCACTAGAAAGCTGACCTATCACTACCGAGGGACTAGCCTCGGGCTCTACCTGAGTCAAGGTGAATACTCGAACTGGAGTCAAGCTATCCACCTTCCCTGCTTCACCTTTCTTCACTATTGGGCAGTCTTTCTTGAGATGCCCTACTGCTCCACACACAAAGCATGCCTTGGCCCGACACTCGCCCAGATGGCGTCTTCTACACCTCGGGCACTCCGGATAGGTCCGCCATGCCTCACCGCCACCCTGACGGCCACCCTGACCACCCCGACCCCTCCTATCAGGACCAGCAGCGGTCGAAGTGTCAGGAGCCTTTCTCTTGAAGTCACTGGGGCCTCTGCCCCTACCTATCCCTGAATAAGGAGGCACTGCTCTGCGGCCCTCACGCCTCACTGCACTTTCCCTCCATATCTTGTTCTCCGCTTCCTCAGTGGTAAGAGCCTTCTCAACGGCCTGGGCATAAGTTGTTCCTCCAGGTACTGTTGTGATCCTGACATTCCGGGCTATCATAGCATTAAGCCCCCTGATAAATCGATCTTGCCTAGTAGCATCAGTAGGCACAAGATCTGATGCAAACTTCGCAAGCCTATCAAATTTTAGGGCATATTCAGTAACAGTCATATTGCCCTGCACAAGACTCACGAACCCATTGACCTTTGCTGCCCTGACGGCAACATTGTAGTATTTCTGACTGAACAAGTCTCTGAAACCTTCCCAACTCAAAGTAGTAACATCCCTGGTCTGCGATGCCACTTCCCACCAGATGCGGGCATCCTCCCCAACATATAAGTGGCACAGGCCACTCTATCATGCCCCTCTATCCTCATGAAATCCAGAATTGTGGTAATGATGGTTAGCCATTGCTCGGCTTTCAATGGATCCGGTCCACCCTCAAAGATTGGGGGTTGCTGCTTCCTGAACCGCTCATACAAAGGCTCCCACCTGTTTCCAACCTCCCCAGACTGCACAACTGGTACCACTGTAGGTGGTACAATAGGGGCAGCACTCCCTGATGGAGCCTGCTGTCTCAGAATACAGATCTGCTCATCCTGACTCTGTGATCGAGCCTGCATATCTACCATTAACTGCTACCAGTTCTCAGGGACTGGCGGAGGAATCTGGCCCTAGTCATCACTCCCGGTCCCAGATCTAGTGCTGGCTAGTCGTGTAGATTTTCTTGGACGCATAGCTATCCAAGTCAATCTGCAAATAACAACTCGGCAGTCAGACCATGATGACAGGGTAAAAACTTCTCCAAGATCCATCAATAGAATATAACTAATCACAAACAACCAACATATAAGCATCCATCCCCATGCACTGGCTGCGAATAAGCACGCCTCCAATCTCATTACACAATAGCTATAAAACAGACATTCATCCATGCACAATATACAATTAATCATCCATATATTCATTTACATCCACGACGATGCTAATAAACATGCCTCAATATTCTCACACAACAGTCCAGGGCCAGGCCCTATCAGTTTCTCATGCTCCCTATTAATCCAATAAACAACAGCATTCATAACTCATTTCAGGCACATAAGCACATAAACACATATACACATTACCGAACCCTGATTTGAGCTTGTCTCTAGCAGCGAATGTACATGTCCAGCCTGTCTCTAGGAACCCTTAAACCTAGGATGCTTTGATATCAAGTTGTAACGCCCTGGATAACCAAGACTGCTACACTGTGTACTTATAAAGGTGCAAGACTTGCTAATCAAGTCATTAATTTTAAAACGTGTCACTAAACATGTATGAGCTAGGGTTAAAAAGGTTTTGGTCTCAAAAGTTTCATTTTATATAATTGAGCAGTTATATACACGGGATCCCAAAAGAAACAGAGTTTAAAAGTTGGATTATAGACTTCCAAAAACAATACAAACAACTGCTAGCCATACTAAGGAAAAATGGACAATCACTGGGTCTCGCGTCCCTGCCTAAACCTCAACCGTGGTGGCTGAGCAGCTGACCATGTACATTCCGCTCGCAGAGCTCTCCTAATCAAGGCTGATCAAGTTTGCCATTGCCTTTACCTGCACCACGTAGCACCCGTGAGCCAAGGCCCAGCAAAAAAACATGTGCAACACAAATAGTAATAACAGATAGTAAATTCACTAAGCATGAACTCTCATCAGATAATCCACATTAATCATTCAGCATATATTCAGAATCATGGATGCAATCAAACACTTATAACATTCACACCACATAATAATTAGGGCCGACAACTTAGGCCGCACCCTCTGTTTACCCCACTGACTCTGGCCCGCTTAAACTGAGCTCAGTGCATATTAAGCTGTCCTTGGCTACCAGTGGCCAAGCTGCGCCCTATGCGCTATTGCAACCCTTGGCACCCTTAGGTCGTTGGTTCACTAATTATCTTGCATGGCATAATACCATCTTTTCAAGCATACACAATAGGGAACCCTTAGTCCCATCACATATATTCAATCAGGTGCAGTTTTCTTACCTTTGATCTTTGCGGTTTTGGATTACGAGCAACGCTCCTCAAACACGATCCGTTCCTGAGCCTAAGCTTTTATCACCTAGTCACAACCAAGGTATAGGGTTCCATTAATATTTAGATAAGGGTTTCCAGATACAAAGATAACTCCCGGGAACCCGAATTCACCAAGCACGGTGGTGAAATTGATTCCGAGCATTCTAGACTGCATTCCCATGCCTAAGATCCCCCAAATGTTCAAGTGTGCACCCAAGGGTTGCGGCCCTTGAAGCTTAGCCGCGACCCTGCCCTCAAAACATAACCAAGGGCAAGCCTGAAAGAAGACACACGCCGTAGCCCTTGCCTTGGGCGCCGCGGCGCTCACCCTTGGCTGAGCCCTCCTGGCTCATCTTCATCCTAGGGCCGCAGCGCTCTAGAACAGAGCCGCGACCCTTCCCTTCGAGCCCAGAAAACCCACCATTTCCAACATCTAAACCTCATCCAAAGCCACCCCAAAGCTCCCCAATTCAAAACCCTTTGATCACAACACCTTTATCATGATTCTAACAACATATCCCAACAGAAATACAGCCCAAAAACCCACTAGAATCCCGTTTCCAATTCCTGAAACTCAAGGACCTCAAACACTCAAACCAACCATTCAAACTCAGATTAAAACCTCTATATCACGAATTAAGACTTACCTCTTCTACTGAACCACTTCTCCAAGCCAAATCCAAGCTAATTCCCAAGCTTTCCTCCTTAATTCTGCTTTTAAACATCAAAACCACATTTACCTCAACACCCAGCCAAAACTCAGAGTTTCTAACCACAGAAAAGGAAATTCAGTGCTTACCTTAGTCCTGACTAAGCTCTTGATTGATTATTGAGCTAAGCCTCTAAATCACTCCTGAATTCCTCTGAGTTCCCAGCTCAAATTCCAGCAAATTTCCCTTAAGATTTTAGTGTTTTCTTCCTTGTGTTCCTTGAGAGAGAATAGAGAGGAAAGGCTGAAAATAAAGGTCGGTTTAATTTTCTATCTACTGTTTTCCTAAAGCTTCAGTCTAATCTTATCCCGTTAAGTCAATCCCGAGGCTCGGGGTGCCGGAAACGTCCCCGAGGGCAAAACGGTAAAATTCCCCAATATTCCCGCCTAGAGATCCTAACCTCAAATATATCTCCATATATTTATTTTCATAACCCGATAGTCTAAATAACTACCTGATACCTAAAATACCCCTGACTTATCCAAGGTCAACTGTTAAGCCCTATTGTGACTTTTCCCGCTATCTAGCCCTAGGATCGCCTCGAGTCGTGCTCTGCAGACCTACCCACATAATAATGTGGTTCACGCAATGCCATATATATATCACATTAATACAAATATAATCATACAAGCATTCTAATCATACCATTATGCATTTAAATCAATAAAATCATTCAAATCACATTTAACCCAATAATGCCCTCCCGGCACACTAATCAAGGCCCTTAAGCCTCATTAGCGAATTTGGGGTCGTTACAGATTACCTAGCCATAACCAATTATAACCTCCAATAATGCAAATCAACAATAATAGGGTCTTGACCTAAACCTCACTCCCGGGATCCCGAATTGTAACCAAACGGTGAGTAGATTCGATCCCGAGCCTTAAGGATTGAAACCCCGAGGCAAAAACCCTTAAAAACGCCCAAAACGGGAATCTGATGGAGTGCTACCCCACTAGCGCCCCAACGCTCAAGACAGAAAAGACACCCCTGAGTAGCACTGTAGGGCTACACCCAGCCAGAAAATGCCCTAAACCCTCTCCCTTCGACTCCACCATTTATAACCTAAACCAAAAGTTTCCCAACTTCATTTTAAGTCCCAAATGAACCCAAAAACCATCCCCACATGCCCTAGGCATCACAACCCCAAGAACCCTAGCCAAAAACTCCCATCAATTCCCCTCAACCAATCAAGAGAACCAAGCTGAAAACTATAGCAAAACATAGCAAAGCTAGAGTTTTAATGGCTAGAAACTTACCTTAAGCTCAGATTAGGACCCTCTTCAATAGTGGTACACAATCACAAGCCCTCAAGATCCACTTCCCTAACTTGAATCCTCAAGAACAACTAAAAAATCACAAAGAAAATAGGTACGGGAGGAGTGTTTTGATACTCTGTTTTCCAACCTTTTATAGCCTTCAATGGCTTAAATATCACATAAGGGTGAAATGATCTTTTTGCCCCTAGGTCATTTAAAGGTTCTAAAGACTCCCAAGGGTAAAACCATCATTTTCCACCTATTTCGTTAATCATAATTAACACCCTCAAATTCCCGCTATTCTCGATATTCTCAAATACCAATAATTCATATCTCGTTACCCTTTTATTCCCGGCAATGCTCTAATCACCAAAATACCCCGAGACTCATCCCGAGCCCCGAACTTAATCCCATTATGACTAAACCGCTAACCTGCACTCAACGATCGCCTCATGCCGAATGGCTCGAACAAATCCACATCATAATGTGGCCTCAACAATAGATCACCGGCATGCATACAAACATACAATTACGCCCTCAACATACCAAATTACCAAAATATCCTTGCGATGAAATGTGGACCCACATGCATGCATTTAACATCATATTATAATATAGTTCACATAAACATGCATATAATAGTTTAATGGCATAATAAAACAATTATGACCCTCCAAACCTACTAATCCAACCATTAAACTACATTAGGGATTTTGGGACATTACACCAAGAGGGCCATAATTGCTTTATTATGCAATTAAATGATTATATGCATGTTTAGGTATATTAACCCATTTTTGATTAATTGGATGATTTTCATATTTTCGTCATTTTGAGCATATTTGGCATATGTGTGATATGTGTGTGGTGCTTCATTATTATTTGGTTATGCTAGGGTTACTCAGCACGAGATGATCCTAGGAGGTAAACTAATGGGAAGTCACAACGGGATTTATTCTTGACTCGGAGTAAGTCAAGGGATATTTAGCACATTACCGGGTTATTAGGTAATGGGAATAATATTTGATGATAAATTTGGAGTTAATAAGATCAGGGGAAAATTCTAGAAGTTTTGACTATTTTACCCCCGGGGGCGTTTTCGGGACCCCGAGCATTCGGATTTGTTTGAGGCTACTTAAGCTTGAAGTAACCTGTTAAGAAATAAAAAGAACGTTCATAACGTTCTCTCACCCTCAAAGTTCCATTTTCTTCATCCGATTGCATTTTCGAAGGAAACTTGAGTTCTAGGACTCGGATTCGAGCAAGGATCGAGGCATAGCGATTCTAGGGAAGATTAGAAGCTTATTAGCCGGAGGATTTAGTTGGGAAACATCATAATCAGAGGTTATCGCTAGGGGATTGGAATCAGGATCGTGCTTGTGGCTCGTTTATTGGTAACCTGTGCTTGGACCAAAGGTACGAAAACTGCACCCCATATGTCACATGCATGGTTATTATTGAGGCATGTTGAATGTTTAAATGTGGACATTGATTGCATATCAAATGCTTAGCAAATCTTGCTCACTTGTGAATGGCATTGACTTATTTGTCAAAACCGGCAATGGTGTCGGTATTAACTATGAAGCTGTGACTTACTAGTCAAGTTCGGCAGTAGTACCAAGCACTGGTCATATGGCATTGACTTATGAGTCAAGGACGGTTGTAGTATATTTAACGCAAGATGATAAAGATTAGATCTAATTGACATCTGCATTGAATGACTCATCATGAGCATTAATGCCGGACCGACCTCAAGTTCGATGAAAACAAAAAGCGCTTGTCTAGTCCAAAGGCTAGTTACTTAGAGCCAAAGTCAGAAAGGCTAAGGTGACCTACACGTCACATGGCTAGGAAGGTATGAGACCTCCGAGATAAACTTATTAGTCATTTAATCTAGATAGACTTATCAGTCATCTGACCGAGATAGACTTATCAATCATCTAATCGAGATAGACTTATTAGTCATCTGACCGAGATAGACTTATTAGTCATCTAACCGAGATGGACTTATTAGTCATCTAATCGAGATAGAATTATCAGTCATCTGACCGAGATGGACTTATCAATCAACTAATCGAGATAGACTTATGAGTCATCTATTCGAGATAGACTTATGAGTCATCTGACCGAGATGGACTTATTAGTCATCTGACTGAGATAGAGTTATTAGTCATCTGACTGAGATAGACTTATTAGTCATCTAATCAAGAAAGACTTATTAGTCATCTGACCGAGATGGACTTATTAGTCATCTAATCGAGATAGACTTATCAGTCATCTGACCGAGATGGACTTATCAGTCATCTGACCGAGATGAATTATTAGTCATTTGACTGAGATGGACTTATCAGCCATCTATTTAGAGAGTGACTTATTAGTTAACTGATCAAAGAATGACTTATTAGTCATCTACCTCAAAGCGAGAGACTTATTAGTCATCTACCTCAGAGCGAGAGACTTATTAGTCATCTACTCAGAGCGCAGGACTTCACAAACATGTATTTGTACCTGCTTGCATGCATGAGTAGGGTTATTACTACTAGGCATACCTATTATGACTTAGCAACATGTTATTACTTGTTCATGAGCATATTGAGTTTTCTTGCTGGGCTTCGGGTCACGGGTGCTATATGGTGTAGGTAAAGGCAAAAGAAAGCTAGACCATCCTTGAGTTGGAGAGCTTAGGTGATGATGTGTACATATGCGGCTGCTTGACCGCCACGGCCGAGGGTTGAAAGAGGAACTAGGGTTAAACCCTATTTTTCCACCTAAGTCGGCTGGTTGTAAATATTTTGCTGTAATTAACCTTTAAATTATATTTTTTGGATCCCAATGTATACGTTAAATGTTTTAGTGAAACATTATATCTTAACCAAAAATTTTAACCCTAAATCGCTAATCATACTTAGTTACACGATTATGGCCAAATGACTCACTTAGCGAGTTTAGCACTGTTTAAAAGGGCACACCATAACGGTCCCTGAAGATTAGGGCATTGAAAATTTTATCTTAAAATATCAGTTTTAAATTAAATAAATAAATATCATATTGCAAATAAGATATTTATTATTCTTTCTCTTCATATTAATCAAAATAAGATTAATATAAATTTTAACCTATAGTTTTTCAAAATAAAAACTATATAGTTAAATAATTAATTAATTAACAATCAAACAATTACCCATAATTATCGCATAATTATTTCCTTGCCTTGAAAAATTAATTCATTTGCAATTTAGTCATTTCTCTTTACAAATCTTTCTTTTGACATCCTTACCATTGACAGTGTAGGACAGAGGTGATCTAAGGACCATGGACCTATAATACGAAGCTCCAATAAACAAGATTATTAATTAAACTCTTTAATCTAATAATTTTTTTTATTAATTCCATGATTACTCCACTATAAATATGGAATTGCACTCTAAGTATTTATAGAATTATATTTACAGAGTTTTCTCTTGTAGTCCATTGATATAATCAATATATTTAGTTCTGTCCTCCATTATTGGTTCGTTAATTAGAGATGGTCAAAATTACCGTTTTACTCTTCTAATTACCTCTTGATCCTTAAGTATCATTAATTCACTAGCAAATAATTAATCTATAATCTAATTATATATTTGAGCTCAATAACTATTCAATTCAAGAATTAACCCTTAAGGGAACCAATATTCGATCCGTTAGGAAATCATGATTCCATTATTGTAATTCATGTCCCAAACCATTCAAGATATTGGATCTCCAAAATAAAAGTCACTAGCCTCATTATTCTAAGAGACCTTAACAAGTGAATCAAAAGATCCAATAAACATAAACAGGAGTTCATGAATACTCAAGATTTAGATTGATCTACAAATGATTATCTATTATGACAAGAATTAAATATTTACGTCAAACGACAAGCTTATAAAGATAATTAATTCTCATCGGTTATGTCATATATAATCTCTATTTATACAACACATTTACTAAGAGGTCTGTCCACATCAGTAATCCGAATCTAGATTACTCGCATCTCGTATGCTTAGCAAACCGTACTAGTAACCATTAATTAAAGTTTCCACACATTAATATGTTACTGACTATTTTATTCATTATATATGATCTTAATTCTCTCGTACTAATACAAGATCATATTCTCATAAATGAATAGGGACTTTTCTTGATATCATTATATAATTAATTCAAACAATAATTATAATATTCAAATATAATAAAATTGTACTTTTATTTAAAACCAATAAAATGTTTTTACATGCTTTTAAGGCATCATTCCTAACATTTTTTCCTCTCGTCAACACCATTATGTTGTGGAGTATGTACACACGAGCTTTGATGAACAATCACATTCTGTAGAAGATAGGGGCCATGAGTGGTGTTGAAATATTTTGTACCATTGTTTGTACGAAGTGTTCTAATAGATGTTTGTTATTGTGTTTGGATCATATGGTGGAAGTTTTGAAAAACCTAACAAGTGTCAGACTAATGCTGAAGCAGATATACCTAGGTGATATGTGTGTGATCATCAATAAATGTAATAAACCAATGCTTACCATGAGAAGAAGTGACCTTTGAGGGTCCCCATATATCAATATGAATGAGAGAGAAAGGTGTATCGCCCTGGGTAGCCAAGTCCGTTACACTGTGTATTTATAAAGGTGCAAGACTTGTTAATCAAGTCATTTAGTTAAAAAGGTGTCACCGACATCACCAATGGACTAGGGTTAAAAGGTTTTGGTCATAAAATAAAATTTTCATATGATTAAACGTTTTACACAAGGGATCCCAAAAGAAACAGCGTTTAAAAGTCAGTTTATAAAATTTCCAGTGTACAAACAACCACTAGCCACTCTAAGGGCAAAACATACATTTATGGTCCTCTTGTTCTTGTCTCCTCCTCAATCGTGGCGGCTGAGCAGCTCATCATGTTGATGGACCCAAAACGGGTATGTTTTAAATATTTATAACTCGCAAGCGCACGAATCGTTCATATAGAATAGTGATCGTGTAAGCAAGGATGTCGAACCTAAAGGAGTTGTCTAAAATAAAAAAGAAAACTATTTTAAACCAAAATTAACAAATTCTAACCTAGCTCCAAAGATTGAAGAGATTTTTTAATAATGAAAATGAAAATAAAAGATAATAATATAGAAATTAAAGACAATATATATTACTAAATTAATAATTGTAAACAAGATGGTAAAATAAGATTATTAAGGATTAGAATCCACAAAATATAAGTTCAATAATATTTATAAGTATATTGATTCCCAAGTTTTAGTGATAGTTAAAATAATTCAAACTATCATTTTCCAAATAGATTTATAATTTTAAGCACAAATTACTTCTAAAAAGATAAGATTTTTCTTCACTTTTCAAAATTATAATTTCAAAGCATTTAGTGTAAATCAATCTAATGAAATAACAAATAAATCAATGAACATTATTTATAAGGCAAAACATAATATTTTTGTTCTAAGCATGGATGTGTACAATTTAATGACACATCTTACACAAAGAATATTATGTTTTTGCACTAATGAAGAACAAAGTGTAAATATGTGCTAACAATCCAAATTACATGATATTTAAGATGAAAGAAGATATTTGAAGAAGACAATTCCATAAACTTTGTTGCACAAAATGGGAAATCAACATACAAAATAAATACTATCTAGTTACAAATTGTTTCATCATCACCTTAATAATCTTAAAAAGATTATAAACTCATAACTAGAATAGAAAATACACACTAAAAATTACAAACATAAATAGGAAAATTTGGAGGAGAAACCCCCAAATTGTTCCTCTAAAAATACATAGAAAAATAACCAAAAAGAAGAAGAAGATAAAGAGAATAGAGATGTTTTGAAATGTGTAGAATTTGTGGTATGGTAACCTGCCCTAAAATGCACACCCAAACTCCCTTATTTATAGCCAAAAAAATGAGTATTAAAATAATCAATTTAAATTAATTAAATTAATGATAATATGGAAAATAGGGGTAAATTATAGGGTGTAATGATGATGTTTTAGGGTAAAATGTGTAGAAAAGTTTGGGTAAAAAGTGGTATTTTTTGACACAAGGACAAAGAGACATTGTTGGGCTCAAGAAAATTGGGCATGCATGGGTTTGGTGGCTGTTGGCAGGTGGGGAAGAGGCAGGCTGCAAGGTGACTTCGGGCCCAAAGGAGATGAAGAGGCTGGCATTGGGCCTGGGGCGTTGGGCCTTGGGAGCTTGAGGAAGTGTGGCTGCACGTGATGGTGAGCTTCAGGAGGCATATGTGGACTGCTGGTGAGGTGGAGATGAAGGAAGTTGGTGCACGTGGAGCTGCTGGGTGGCATCTGATGGGATCTTCGGCAACATCAGCTGGGAGGAGCAATGGGCTGGCAACTTGGGCCTTGGCTGAATGGAGGATTGGTGGCATTGGCCATGGTATGCTGATGTTATTTCAAATTTGCCACTATTTTCCTTCTCTTTTTCAGCTTTCTATCATTGTCTTTCAAGCACAAAAATACACTAAATTCCCTAACAAAATAAACATAAAATAAATTATAATAAAATATTTTCAACTATAAAACAAATCAATTTAATTCTTTGAAAATATTAATTATAACTTAATTTATATTTAACATTTAAGTTCAATAATACAACATTTTTTACCTCAAATTAAAAACAATAATTCAAATAATTAATTACAACATTTTACAACAAAATAACTATAAAAAAACACAAAAATATATAAAATCAAAATAAATCCAATAAATTCAAAATTACTTTAAAACTTAATAAATCAATTAAAAACTCAAGAATTAAGTAACAATTAGCACATAAAAAGTGGTAAAATAACTCTATTTTGTAGAGTTATAACATGTACATTCTGCCTTCAGAGCTCTCCGATTCAGGGCTGATCAAGCTTGCCCTTGCCTTTACCTGCACCACGTAGCACCCGTGAGCCAAGGCCCAGCAAGAAAACATAACATTATAGTACAAACAATGATAACAATTGAATAATCCTTAGAGCATGTTCATATACTTAGCATACCACATTAATCACATAATCCACAGACATAACCAGAGAATCAACAAACCAACACTTAGCTATTTAGTACGACAAATCCTTCAAACATTAATAACAATCAAATCCCATGATAATCAGGGTCGACACCCTTAGGTCGCACCCTCTGTTTATTCCACTGACTTCGTTCTGCTTAAACCGAGCTTAGTGCATAATAAGCTATCCTCAGCTACTAGTGGTTGAGTCGTGCCCTGTGCGCCAATGTAAACTCTGGCACTCTTAGGCTATTTGTTTACTATTTACATGGCATAATACCATCCTTCATAAAACATACAAAACAGGGAACCCTTAGCCCCATTATAAATTCACAACTGGGTGTAGTTTTCTTACCTTTAATTTCCAAGTATATTGTTTACGAGAGATGCCTCTTGAGCACAATTCGTTTTCCGAGCCCTAGCTTAGTACCTAGTCATAACCAAGATAAGGGATACCATTAATAATCGTGAAAAGGTTTCCGAATAAGGTTCTAGCCTCCGGGACATCGATTTTACCAAACACGATAGTAGAATCGATCTCGAGCACCCTAGGTTATGTTCCCGCGTTTAAAAACTCCAAAAGGCCACAAATGACCTTAAGGGCTGCAGCTCAAGCCCCCCATGCCACGACATGGCCCCAACCAGAGGCTTAACCTTGCCCAGAAACTGATACGGGCCGCAGCCCAACATGCCCCATGCCACGGCCCGCCCTCCATCTCCAGCACTCATTAGCTTCAAAGGGCTGCGGCACACCAAGAACTATGTCGCGGCCCGACCCCTTCGAACCCAGAAAAACCACCATTTTTAACTCTCAAACCTCACTCAAAACCTCTCATAACCATCCCAAGATATACTCCAATTATCACAAACATTCTTGCATGATTTCGGAAGCATAAACCAGCAGAAACCTATTCTAAAATCTCATCAAATGTAACGCCCCACGTCACTATGGTTGCTTTCTAGAATGACAACTGGCCCTACAGACCAACACGAGTCTTTCCAGTGTGCTTTATCCTTACTCGCATGCTTCCTAGGAAAACTTCCCAGGAGGTCACTCATCTTGAGATTACTCCAGGTCAAGCACGCTTAACTTTGGAGTTCTCAAGGGATGGGCTACCGAAAAGAAGATGCATCTTGTTAGCATAGGTAGTACCCATCAATCCATTTAAGCCCTCTTCAACTGTGTAGTCCCATACCTACACAGTATTAGAATCATCACACTTGACCTTCCCCAGGCAATGTGGGACTGCACAGCTTTACCCGATCTTTCCCCTTACGGATCACACGATTCTAACTGTCACATCAAAACACCATTTTAATTTCTGAAACTCACACACTCAAGAACACCAAAACCAGTCAGAAAACCCAGAATTCAAACACTATATCATAAATTGGAGCTTACCTTCACTGAAGAATCAATCCTTCAAACACTCACTGAGCTAACTCCCAAGCTTTCTACCCAAATTCAACCTTTAATGCCGAAACCCATAAATACTTTAAAACTCAGCCAAAATAACATAATTTAACCACCATGCATAAAACTTATGGCTTACCTTAACTCTTGATTGAATCCTTAGCTAATCCTTGAGCTAATCTCTCAAATCATAGCTCCAATTCTCTGAATTCCAGCCAAGTTCCCTTAATTTTCTATAGTTTTCCTTGAGAGAGAAAGAGAGAGAGAGAGAGAGGGAAGGGTCGCTTTAGCTTTTGTTCTACTATTTTCTAAAGTTTACTTAGTCTATCCTTAAGAAATTAAGTCAATCCCGAGGCTCGAGATACCAAAGCGTCCCCGAGGACAAAATGGTAAAATTCCCAAGTATTCCCACCTAAGCTTCCTAACCTTAAATATATCTCCAATTATTTATTTCCATAACCCGATAACCCAAATAACCATATAATTCTCGAAATACCCCTTGACTTGCCCCAAGTCAAGTATTAGGTCCTATTGTGACTTTCCCGCTAACTAGCTCCCTAGGATCACCTCAAGTCGCATGCTGCTGATTTACCCACATAATAATGTGGTCCTCACAATTATAACATATAATCACGTAATCACACAAGCATGCTTATCACATAATCATGCATTAAACTACATAATTCACACATAAGCCAACTGTGCTCTCCCGACACACTTAGCAAGGCCCTCAAACCTTATTAGTGATTTTGGGTCGTTACAAAAGGGCTGGAAGGTATTTTTGGAGGAAACAAAGCACGTTTATGTTTGGCAATTTGACAAATATCACTTTGAAAATCAGCAACCTTTTTATTAATAAAAAAAAAGATGGAAACAAATGCTTTAAACTTGCCATACCGAGTACTTGGAATCAGTTGAAGATGGTGCAAGGAGATCACCACTGATGTACCCAAGTTTCCCACAACCACAGATAACAAGCTTGATTGAATGGGCCCACTACAAATAATTTTTCCCATCAAGTTTATGGGTAATGATATGAAGAGAGCTGCTATCATGGCTATAGATAGACCCAATAGAACCACTGGAGTGAATAAGAGAGGTTGTGTGGGCTGGCTGAAGAATGCTACTTGTCTAAGAGGATACCTTATCATCAGTGGTGGCCACTTGCAGAAATTGAGACCCTGAAACACTTAGGGTAGAGCGAGAAGAGGGAGAAAAAAAATTCTAAAAACTGTGCCAAAAGAAAAAAAAAATGTCGAGAATACCAAAAGTTTTCCCAAAAAAGGAAAAAAATTGACAATTTTGCCAAAGAGAAAAAATAGCCTTGGGAAAGGGGAAACGATAAAGTGAGCCTCTGGAGAAGTCCAGATGTGACGACCCTAAGGTAGGGTACGTCCACCACATACTCATAATTCCAAGGTTTATGAGTATGTTAGGCACTTGACCAAATGAATTAAATAAAAAGATACTAAGAAATACAAAAAAATTTAAAACTTTTATATAAACTTATTAATAGAAATTATTATACGTATGAATACTTTAAATTTAATGTAGCCATATGAAAACTCTAAACCACTATTGCATTGCTACTGAGTCCATGCTCCACAAGTTGCTCAACATCTAAAGCCACATCTGGAAAAATGTTGGAAAATAACATAATGAGCTAACGCTCAATAAGTAAATCTCATGCATACACATACACATGAATGTCGTGAGTTTGAAGTGCACATATACTAATATGCTGACTTATATACTTATGCACTTCATTTATTACTCATACCCTTTCAAACTTTACTTTTATGCTCTTTCTTTTACTTTCACATTTTTATGGGCCCAATATCACTTGTGCACACTGTTTGATTCAACCAATGCCTACAGGGCTTGTTACACATATCATATAGAATCCCATGGGTTCTCCTCTGGGTAGCCATCATCGCAGCTAGGCTCATCATAACACCATTTCATCGTTGCCATAGCTGCCATACTTATTACACACATGGAGGAGAAAGACGGGAACATGGCAAACATATCTGAATGGTCAACTCTGACCTAGCCCACACTAGTGGGCGGCCACTATGAGTCTTATAGACCTCCGTCTTCTTCATTGCACTTACTTAATTGCTTCATTGAAACAGTGGCACCCTTTTTAGACATCTTATTATCACTTTGCTTAAGTCTTGTGTCATTAAAATGTTTAACTTTACATAAGACTTGTCAAGGTATTTCATAACTTTTCTCATATTCATATGCATGGTCTTATATCACATAACTATACATGCCATGCATACATGTAGATGCTGAAATGCCAATGTTCATGTTCGTGATTCATGTTTGATGGTATTCAATCAAGGCATTGTATCACATCTCATATAACTCAAAACATCTTTAGTCATAATACATGAAACTTTGGGTTGGTGGTATTGTTATACCTTAACATAAAGCTATGGCTTAGGTCTAAGGTTTCCAGCCTAAAAACTTAAATGCTTCATATATCATAACATATAACAAGATCATGAACATAAAAGTAATCCACATATTCATCAACATAAGAACACATACTTGCACATAATTCATATCAATCTTAACCAAGTAAGACATCATTCACATATCATGAAATTCATCAATTACATATCACACAACACCATTATGATATTCATATAACCATTCTTCACATACTTATCATATGCATCATCATCATCATCCCATACTTAACTCATCAGATATACACAATCAATGTAGTCATGCATCTTACACTTAAGCACAAAAGGTGAGATTTACTTACCTTAGGTCCTTAGCTTATTTTAAAACTGCTCACCAAGAGTCAATCAATCAAATCCATACAAATCCTATTCAAGGCACATCATTTATTAAATTCTATCGAAAGCGTAAATATACACTATTGATAGTGTATATTAGCAATACCAGAAACTATATAAATGATAATAATAATTATTATTAACATAATGCAAATAACTCTTCATATAAAACCATGCTGTAAACCTTGCTCATAAAATAATGTACTCTTATAATTATACTGCTGCTACTACTACTACTACTACTACTACTACTACTACTACTACTACTACTACTACTACTACTACTACTACTACTAATAATAATAATAATAATAATAATAATAAGAACAACAACAACAATAATAATAATAATTATCGTCTATGAATAAACTTATTTCAATATTAATAACAAAATACTTCAATAATAATATGTATATATTCAAATAGTCATTTTATAAAAGAAATTGTACGCCCTAAACATCCACGGGCTATTAGCAAGTTGAAAAAGGGGATAATCCTATCAGCCACGTGGAAGCCACCTACCCGGAGTTGCTGTTACGAGTGTCTACCTCTTTAGCTCAAGGTAGTCAAAGGTTTAGTAAGAATACTCGAAGGCATCTGATCAGCAGTGTGGACACCACGAGCTGGGACCACATTAAGCTCGAGGAACGACCTAGAGCTGACACCTCCGACCCTTAGTAAAGTCAACCTCGCAATGTAAATGTGCGTGTATCAGACATCGCATGTCTACTCCATTCCTGAAATCTTGGACACGCAGCATAAACGTGCGTGTTCAGGCACCCCACGACTAGTTTGGGCCATGCGGCCCATTATCCCCCTTACCTATTGATTAGACCACACTTCATTGTCAGGTTTTAGGAATTAATCATCAGTGTCACAGAAGTGACATGATGGGTAAGAAGGTCAAGGGATGATCCCCTTTGCCAACACCCAGGTGTCTTCTCCCTAAAATATGGAGACCCTGGACATTGCAAAGGGTTGGCTTCTAATTTGTAAAGAAACACCCTGTAAGGAATACCAGAGATATATCAATAATATTGACTGGTGGACTAGAGGGATTTTAACCTTCGAACCACCTTAAAGGAAAGGAGTTATAACCTTCCCCCTAAACTATTCTCTCCAGTTTAACACATAAATATTTACATATTATGGTTCATCATCTAGCACTAATCAATCCCATTTATTCATATAATTATCTGTTGCCGAAGAACCGCGTCAACAGTTTGGTGCTTTCATTGAGAGGATTTAGATTGGTGCTATTGCAGAAACCAAACCATGGTGGTTACTCGCTCAAGGCATGGTAACGAAGCAGATCAACGTGATGGGCAGGAGTCCCACCATGCCGCCATATCCGATGAGCAAAACCCTGAGGTTCAGCAGCGATTGGGAAAGCAGCCAATGGGCCAAGAAGACACTGGAAGTTCGGCTCCCCGGCTGCCCAATCCGAACACGGATTTCTACATGGCGGTAGAAATGGAAAATGCATAGTTGAGGAGTCAGCTGGAGAAAGCAAACAAGCAGATCGAAGAAGTTTTGGCCCGATTGCCCCCTCTTACAACCGACGCTAACGTCGGAAAGAGGCATGGTGGGAGTCATAAGTCCCGCCCGGGTAACCGGTCCAGGCCCAGTCGGTCAGTCAAACCCTCGACATCGAATTCTACTCCCACGTCGCACCACTAGGAAACTGTATTTGAGGAACTTCCTAGGGCCGATCAGTAATTCAGCCGATCGGTCCGGACCTCAACTCCTAGCTCAGTTCCACCCTCGAGTGCACCTAGGAGGGCCCGAGGCATCTTACAAAGGAGATCTGGGGAGGACTCGCGACGACAGCTTGCCCCGGCCAGCCGTCCTGCACCACGATCAGACCGCCAAGCATAGGACGCGGGGGATGGTAGAGCGGAGCGGCCGCGACCTAGCTTAATCTGCCCCGACGGGACTAGGATCGCATCACTAGTTAGGCATCCCCCATCACCAATAAGATACCCATCTCCTCCCCATCCAGTCCGAGACATTCCAGCTCATGGGAGCAGCAGGAGAAATCCTCCTTCCGTCGGACCTTCCCATCGCAGCTGAGCGCCCAGGGAAATCCCGGATACTCACCCTCAGCGACGGGCTCCGAGCTTTTCAAATGGAAGTTACTGGACCAGGAGTCATCGAAGTGGCATGTCCAGCGAAGACTTGCGCCATCGTTTGAGTTTGGCTCAAAGGCCTCGGGCCACCCAGAGGGCCGACCCCCGAGATCGCCTCAACTCTCAGAGAGGAGACCCAGCTAGAAACGGTAGTCATGCTCGCCAAGGGGAGGGTCTGTCAGAAGTACATGACAGCGGGAATGTCCCACATAACCTATCTCAAGATAGGAGGGACAATAACCTGCCTAACGCATACAATGGAACTAGAGTTGTTGCACAGCCCCATAACAACCAAGGAAGTAAGGACCAAACCCTGGAGCAGCGGGCTCAGATGGAGGAGCTAATGAGAAAGCTCCTATCGGAAAAAGAAAAAGATGAGTACGACTCAGGGGACGAACTCGAGCTCTTCGCTCCCAGCATAGCAGCCACGACATATCCACCTGGTTTCCATATGCCACACTTGTCCAAGTTCAATGGAGACGGGGACCCGTCAGATCATTTGGGTATGTTCAACAGCCTGATGATGGCCCACAACATTGGTCCCGAGCTGAGGTGTTTAATATTTCCTTCCACCTTGACTGGGGCCGGGCAGGCAATGGTTCAAGCAGAATAAAAAGCAGTCCATCAACTCATGGAAAACCTTTTCTGCCGACTTCAAAAGGGCATTTGAGCTTCTCAGGCTGCCCACGTCAAAGCCGACAACCTGGCAAACGTAAGACAACAGCCCGACGAACCTTTGAAAGCTTACCTGAGCAGATTCGCAAACGTCGTGGCTCAAGCCAGGGACGCAGATGATAGTTCCAAACTTATGGCCTTGAGGACTGAGATCCTCGTTGGAGGCAGACTCTGGGAAGAGATACAGAGAAAAGGTGTCAGCACCGTGAACAAATTCCTAAATAGGGCCCAGGGATGAATAAACCTGGAGGAGGCGCGAGCATCGGCCGCGGGAACCAGCCAAGCCTCTGATCATCCCGCTGGAGTAGGAACGGATGTCGTGACAGCGACCCAAATCGTTACACAGAATAACCAATTTGGTGGAGGCAAGAGAAAAAGGAGCAGCGAGGGCGGCCAGCACGGCCCGAAGAAGAACAAGCCCGCAAAAATTTTTAAGCCAGTCTACGCGACTTATACCGAGCTCACAAACACTAGGGAGAACATTTTCCTAGCAAACTCTGCTCGCCTCCCCTGGAAGAAGCCGGAGCCTTTGAAGCACCAGAAGGCTAAACGAGACCCCTCCAAGTTCTGTCGATTCCATAGCGACATTGGCCACAACACTGACGATTGTAGGCACCTGAAGGATGAGATCGAGACTCTCATCAGAGCCAGACCCTTGGCTCAGTATGCGCGAAATAGAGTTCCCGTCAGTCAACCAGCTCCAGAAGTTCCGATAAGTCAGCCCGGGTCTCGGATATATTAGGACACCCCTCCTCCTGTGATAGGAGGAGAGATCTCCACGATCTCCGGAGGCCCCCATCTAGCCGACACGAGCAGGGGGCCCAGAAGAGATATGTCAACGAATTGACAGCTCATAACAGAGTGGATTCGTCCCAGAGCAGCATCTACCCAAATAGCAACGGTTAGAGAGGCAACCAATCATATTCACCGAGGAAGATGCCAGTCACGTCCAATTCCCTCATAATGACCCTCTGGTCATAGCCGCTCAGCTCGCTAACCGGAGAGTTAGGAGGATATTGGTCGATAATGGGAGCTCCGTAAACCTGCTGTTCCGGTCTATGCTGGAAAATATGGGTTTATCTGTCACCGAGTTGAAAGCCACTTCCATGATGCTATATAGATTTTCTGGAGAAGGGTCGGCAGCAATAGGAACAATCGAGTTGGTGATCACCTTGGGAGAGGGACCCCGGACTGTCTCGAAACTCCTCGAGTTTGTGGTCATCGATTGTCCCGCCGCGTACAATGTTATTTTGGGCCGACCTACTTTGATAGCGTTCGAAGCAATAACCTCTATCCGTCACCTCGCACTAAAATTCCCCTCCTCCACGGGGATATGCCCCGTCCGAGGTGATCAGCTTGCTGCCAAGGGATGCTATAGCATTTCTATGAAGGGAAAATCAAAACCCGGGCAGTAGACGATGACCATCCAGGGTGGGAATGAGGAATCTCAGGAACTTGTGCCTAGTCCTGAGATTGAAAAACCTCAGAATGCCAAAGGGGAGGATATCATCTTAAATAATGATATTGACCCCAGAATAGGCGAGGATAGATCCGAGCTCCAAGCCATCGAGAAACTCGAGGAGGTAGCATCGACCCACAAGACCCCTCGAAGGTGGTAAAGCTCGAGAAAAATCTATGTAGCGAAAGGAAGGCGGAGCTGATTAGGTTTCTGCGAGAAAATCTAGATGTGTTCGCTTGGTCTCATGGAGACATGATAGGGATCCGTCTGAGCATCATCATGCACACCCTCCACTTGGATAAAAGCGTACCTGCAAAATCCTAGAAACAAAGGGGCCTAGGAACAACCCGAGCTAAGGCCCTAGAGGAGGAAGTAGCCCGGCTCTTGAAGTGCAGCTTTATCCGCAAAGCAAAGTTCTCGGTCTGGGTCGCCAATCCTGTGTTGGTCCCGAAGCCCAACGGGAAATGGCAGACATGCATCGACTTTTCCGATCTGAACAAAGCCTGCCCCAAAGATTGCTTCCCTTTGCCAAGGATTGACCAACTGATAGATGCCACGGCGGTGCACGAGCTCATGCCTTTTATGGATGCATACTCGGGCTATAACTAGATCACCATGAATTCAGCGGACCAGGAACACACTAGCTTCATGACCCCAACCAACGTGTATTGTTACAAGGTCATGCCTTTCGGGCTGAAAAACGCAGGAGCTACGTACTAGAGGTTGGTAAATAGGATGTTTACCAATCAAATCAGGAAGAATATGGAAGTGTATGTTGACGACATGTTGGTCAAGTCCAAAACTTCCGATAACCATGTCTCCGATCTAGAGGAATGCTTCAAGATTTTGAGAGAGTACGACATGAGGCTAAACCCCCAAAAGTGTACTTTCGGGGTTGCGTCAGGAAAATTCCTGGGTTTCATCCTCAATACCAGGGGAATAGAAGCAAACCCCAATAAGATCAGGTCGCTACTCGAGATGCCCTCACCCCGATTGCGAAAAGACGTTCAGAGTCTGACAGGAAGGGTGGCGGCCCTTAATCGGTTTATTTCTAAATCTACCGACAAGTGTTTGCCATTCTACAACCTGCTCCGGGGAAATAAAAAATTTGAGTGGACCGAGGAATGCGAACGTGCCTTCCTCGACCTGAAAGCACATTTAGCCGAGCCGCCCGTATTATCCAAACCAACAGTAGGAGAGCCTCTTTTCCTTTACCTAGCTATCACGGAAGATGCAGCTAGCGCCGTATTAGTCCGAGAAGAAGACTGATCTCAAAATCCAGTCTATTACATCAGCAAGAGGCTTCTCGGAGCTGAATCCCGGTATCCATTGATGGAAAAGATGGCTTTCTGCCTTATTACAACCTCCCAAAAGCTCAGGCCGTATTTCCAGTCCCACTCAATACACGTCATAACCGATCAGCCTTTAAGGCAGGTTTTGCAAAAACCTGAAGCATCAAGGCATCTATTGAAGTGGGCTATCGAACTCAGCCAATTTGAGATACATACCGCGAACTGCAATAAAAGTCAGGCCCTGGTTGATTTTGTGGCAGAGTGCACAGGGTTCCGAGAAGATCCTGTAGAAGAGTCAGCTCAGGCCTCATGGAAGGTCTTCGTAGATGGCTCGTCTAACAAGAACGGCTCTGGGGCTGGAATCATATTGATATTCCCAGAGGGACATCGATTCCACTCGGTGTTACGATTCGAGTCCAAAGCATCCAACAACGAGGCCGAATACGAAGCTTTACTAGCTGGGCTAAGGGTGGCCTAGGAGCTGAGGGCCAGCTTTGTCCAATGTTACAGCGATTCCCAGCTCGTGGTAAACCAAGTGTTAAGAGAATACCAAGCACGGGGAACCAATATGGCTGCTTACCTGGCCAAGGTAAAGGAAGAATTATCCGCATTTGAGCGCGGCTCAATCGAGCAGATACCTCAGGAGCATAATGCCAATGCGGACGCCCTGGCAAAGCTCGCTACCTCTGGGGAAGTGGAGACCTTGGGGCTGGTTCCGGTAGAGTTCTTGGAAAGACCAAGCATAGAGGAAGTCAGGGCGGAGGTCGAGATGATTGACGCCAGACCGACTTGGATGACTCCCATCCTCGAGTATCTCACAACAGGAAAGTTACCCGAGGAGCGAAATGACGCAAGGCGGGTACTTTACCAGGCTCCAAGATATACAGTGATAGATGGGATATTATACCAACGTGGACACTCTTTACCTCTCCTACGGTGCGTTCTGCCAAGTGAGGCGAATTGTAACCATTAAGAGTGCACCCATATATATATATATGAAACTATATTCTTGATTTACTTAACAAAATAATAACAATAATAATTAAAATTAATTAATCATAATAATTTCCATATTAATAGAAAATCAATTATATATATTTTTATAATTTATTTAATATCTAATATTTTCTAGAAAATTGGACAGCACAACGGCTATAAAATGGACAATCCCAAAATCAAAACTTGTATCACAAATACATATAATCCCAAACAGCCAGTATGATTACAGAAAAATATTCAATATATCAAGAATATATAATTATATACTATAAATACACATAATAATAATTACTGTAATCAATAACAATATAGATCAAAGAATTTATACCACAATGATCGGGTTCCACAACAAGTCAAACGATGATTTTCTGAAACTCAAAACGTACTTCGGAACCTCGAACGCTAAGTTTCGACCATCGGTCTACGGTGGATCGCGGTGGCTCGTGGTGGGCCCACCACTCAACTATGGTAGATGTAGGAACAATTTATTGGGTTTTGAAGCCCACGACACGAGGACACATGATGGTGGTGACGGATCAGCAAACGGATGCCCGAGGTGGCCGAATCGCAACTTTGAAGTTGCAGGGTGGTCGAACTTAAATCGACTGGTTGAGGTATTTAATCGGCGAGTGAGCTCTAGATTCCCGCGTGGTCGATAGTTCGGAGGCCTCTGAATCTAACGGTCCGGCGCGTGGCTATATGTGGTGGCTAGAAAGTAGTCCTGTGTCATCGACAACAGTAGCATGCAAAGAGGAGAAGAAAGTGAGAGAAAGAAAGAGGAAGAGAAGGAGAGAGAAAGAGAAGAAAATTTTTCTGAGGAGAGAGAGAGTTGAGGCTCGGATAAAAGGCTGAAGCCTCTCTTTTTTTTTTGAAATTACACTTGGACCCGAAAATATTAAAATTCTTTTCAAATAAGCCCTTTAGCAAAACTTTCTTAATTTTATAAAAATCCCCAATTAAAATTATATGACATTTGGATCCAATACTTGACTACTCAAGTTTCTCTCTCTTTAATCTCATTAATAACATAAAATCATATTTTAAACACTAATTTTCCATTACTATTTCTTAAATTTGTAAAATTGTACATTTTATGTATTGAAACTCTGATTTGTAATAAAAAAATGTATTATGAAAATGTTGGATATTACACCAGAAGCCGAGGTACAGCGATCGCCGAAGAAAACTGGACCCAGATTGAGCAGCGACCGCTGAAGAATATGGAGGTAACGACGGAGGAGTCGTCAGGACGTGCACTTGCCTGGATAGAGGGGTCGCCTGATAGAGGAGTCGCTTGGATACAGGAGCATCGACCACCAGGCTTGCACAGAGAAATCGTCGGAGAAGATGAAGTGTAGATCACCGGAAAAAACGAGCCTTATGGCTCTGATACCATAACCAGATTAAAGAAAAATAGTGTATATATCTAATGTGGTATATTTACTACCTAGAGCTGATATTATATAGGCTATGTACAAATTGAAAATCTTAATTACATAATAAAACACAATAAATAAAATTTGTATAAATTAGGGAACTAAATGATCAAATCCTTAGGATTTGATTTTCCTATGTGTCAACAATTTATTTATATTCTCAAATACTTCAAAAAGAATTTTTCACTATTTTTTCATATATCTAATCATAAAAAATAAATCAAAATGTTTTCTTATTAAAAGAAGCTATGTGATTGTGGAAATCAAATAATATTGACAAGTTGCATTTACTGAACAAAAATTTCTTATTTTTTTGGAGCCAAATACAATAAATAAGTAATAATATGTTAGAAACTCATGATTATGTAAATTTCTTTATTTTTTTTTAAATAACATGATTACAAGAAACATAACATGTTATAAAATCATATTGGTTGTAATTTGAGATGATGAAAAATCAAGTTAAAAAATAAAACCAATTTATAATTTCTTGGTGTTGTTTTGTGTAATAATTAGGGGTGCTCAGGATCCAAACCAATCCAATTACAAAAAATTGGATATCCAACTACAGTTAGATTAGATTGGATTTGAAAAGTTGGATGTTAATTGGATTAGATTGGTTATTAGATGACGTTCTGAAAATCCAATTAGGAACCGAACTGAACCAATCCAATCCAATCTTTATTATAATATTTATATATATATATTATATTAAGGTAATTTACTCGTTTGGTGCCTTGTATTTTTACAAAGTATTGTTTTGGTACATTTTTTTAATAATGTTCATATGGTACCCTGTATTTTAAAAGTATACATATTTGGCACCCTAGAATCAGTTTCGATAGATAAAATTTTGTCAATATGACAAAATTACTACTAGTTATATGTAATTAAGTAATTAAATTTGAATTTAGAACTCGTATAATTGAGAGTAGTTTGATTAAATTGGTAAATTTTTATTAATTAAATTTGAGTTTAAGATACCAAATATGTATGATTTTAAAATACATGATACAAAATATATATGATTTTAAAATACAAGGTACCAAATGAGCATTATTGTAAACATAGTTACCAAAATGATACTTTATAAAAACATAAGTTATCAAATTGTTACCTACCCTTATATTAAATATAAATATATTTAATTATAAAAGTTTATATTGGTTGTCATATAGTATATCTTATTATGTAGTAAATATATTATGTTAAGGACTTAATATGGTAATTTTAAAGTTTTAATGTAGTACTATTACTAAATATTGTTAGTTTTTTTGTATATTTTTTTAATTTTTAATATTAAAATTTAAGTTAAGAGATAAAAAAATTAATTAAAAAAACTGATCCAATCTAATTATAATTGGATTGGATTTTGAAACTAAATTGAATTAGATTGAAGGCTCATTTCTAACATCCAACTTTTAATTTAATTGAATTAATTAGGGGCAAAAAAGTTGGATCGAATGGAATGAATAACCTACTAATAATAACCAAAATAAAATTACTTATGGGTGCAGTAGAATAAGAATTAGAATATTTCTAATTTATTGAACCAGTAGTGCCACCACTAAAATCATCCATACAAGTGGAAGTGGGAAAGGAAAGAAAAAGGGCTAGGCTGGTTGTGGGTTCCACCTGCCATGCGGCGGAGGTGACTACTAGACCACCTCAAACCGTGGGAACGTGATCTCAACGCGGGCATTGGCCAAAGCAGTTGTTCTCACTGCTACACACTTTGTCTTTTTTGTTGAATCTTAATTCGTTCACGCTTTTTAAATCAATCACACGCTCACTTCTGATCTTTTAGCTGCTCATGTGAAATTTTAATCTTTCAATTTTTCTCAAACCAAATATATAGTTTCCTGGTTCGTATTTCACACCAATTTATTCGGATTCAGCTCCAGTTTGTAGCTGGTACAATGCCTTGGTGGGATCTGGGATTGTTTTCTCGTTTTAGAATTTTCGGCCGCGGCTTGCAGGTTAGTGGCATCTACGCAAGTTTCATTTATGTGTTCCTAAGTTTGTATTACAAGATTATATGAGTTAAAACTATCTGGGTCTGCCTTATTTTCCATTTGTCTTGTTTCCCTTGTTCCTATGTTGTTGGCATTGCTTAGGACAAGTTGGTTCTGTTTTGCATAACTGGTTTTCTGCCTTGAACATTGAAATTTGTGTTTCATAGATTTTTGAGTATGGGTTGATTTTTGTTGTTCTTGTATGAGATATAGTATCATTTGGTGTTGAGCTAGGAAATGGAGTGTTTTGGCGAATAAAATCTGATATTGTGTAATCCCTCTCCTTGAGCTCTAGTTGAAAGTTGAAAAGGATGTTTCTTTGTCAAAGATTTAACAGCTTAAAATACTATTTCTTTTTGGTACTCTCTAGTACTGGAATATATTATATGATAGGTAATGTGTTGTTAGTTTTCTATTGGCCCCTTGTCCTTTTAAACTTGATGCGGCGGTTTCTTCAGTTGGAATCTCTGTTTTGTTAACTATTACTCTTAAGGGTTTTACTCATAAATCTTGCAGATTCTAGGAGTATCGATTAGCTATAAAATAAAGAAAAAGTAAAATCCGAAGGAAGTGAAAGAACGAGAAGATTTTTCAGTAACAAGCAATGTTCTTGAAGCATAATCGTGAACAATATTGGTCCATGTTTCAATTTGAGAGTAAACATAATGAATCTGGGAGAGCTCCTCTTATGATATTAGTTCCTGAAGGTTTCTTTTGGGGTTATATAGGCTGTGTCAGGCAAGAGGGATGGTTCATCTGCAGTTACTAATGATTGGAATTCATCCATTGACTTCCCATTGATAGAAACCCAGAATGAAGAGGTATTTATTATTTTTTCTTCAATGTTAGTTTCAAGGAGAGGGGTTTCTAATGGTTTCTTAAGACTTAAGTAATTTTGTTGGCATTGTTTGATTTTATTCTTTTTCTTGTAAGAATTGTCTGGGTAGTCCCAAATAGGGGGCATTTGCATGGTTCTCATCTGAACCAGCATCATGGGATCATCAACTTTTGTTTTGCATTTTCTTATTTGGGCTATCAGGTATTCTTTGAATTTCTCCCCTATTTCATTAGGATAAGATGGTTTAGTTTTCCTCATGACAGACAGATAGTTGGATACAAGAAATGAGGACACGATGCTCGTTAAGAAAAATAAAAATTCAGCACATCAACTTTCACTAGTAGCCTCTAGTCTCAATACCTCAAAAACTTTGAAAAAGAATATCCTTAGTTCCCTTCATAGACCTTACCCATAAAGGTTGCACATTTTCAAACATCTCCTAAAAAATCTCCTTTTGTTTCCAACCAAATAATTTAAAATAAATCCAACTCAGTGACATTACATCCGATATTTTGTCTTCCTTTACCTATTTATTATGCAAAAAAGAGCCATAAATCAGTTTTTCATGTATATAATTAGTACTATCTTCTATGTTGCCTTGCTTGTGAGAAAACTGATATTTGTTGCTTTGTGCAAAGTATAGATTGTTGTGGAACATTTGATAATACTGAAACAAGTCAAAGAACACAGTAAAGATTTTGTAGTGTCCATAATGGTGAGTTTTATATTTTGTGGTATTTTTTTCTTGTTTTTGTATGTATGCATTCGAGAGGAAGGCTTACCTTGGGATACTCTGCTTATTCCTACCCGGTTATGACAAACTTATTCTCAGATTGCATTTTAATTATCACTGTTCATACAGCGGAGTGTCCTAGCTAAAGGACAATAGGTAAGTTCGTATTTTTGTTTTCTGTTGGGTTAACTTGGGACACCTTAGGATTTCAGATAACCCATAGCGAAGGCCGTGAAATAATTTATGTGTGCCTAATTGGAATTATTATTCACTTGTTTGCGAGGAGTCAAGAACTATGGAATCCATTCGCCATCTATATGTATATTTCTGGGTCACAAAGCATATAATGATTTGTGGCAAGAAAATATTTCATATCTTCACTTGTTAGAATATTTTATAAGGTTATGGTTGGTTGGGAGGAAAGGAATGGAATAGAATAAAAAGAAATCATTTTCATTTCATTTCTTACTTTGTTTATTTTTTTATTAACATATTGGAATAGTCTGATAGGATTTTACACACAACAGAATAATAGGGAAAACAAAAAGAAAGCTTAGGGAACAATCACTTTTGTTATCCAAGGAAAACTGCTACAAAACAAGAACACCCCAAACCAGTCAAAGAAAACCCCCTGGGTATTCGAGAGACGCAGAACTCTTCCAAGAGCAACCGCCCTCAAAACATAATCACACCAAAGCATATCCCTTATTCTATTCATCTTCCATATATGTACCCGTAACTAACACCCCTAACCAACTAATCACAACAAACTATATGAGCCCATACACTAAACATGACTACAAATACCCATATATCCTTCTAGTACCATTATTCTACCAATTCCCCCTTTGGTAGTCATTCCAATAGAATGAAGTTTCTACGTTTTTGGCAGATTAACCATTTATCCCAAAATTCGGAGGAAAAATACAATTGCACAATTAAAAGAATTTTATTAATTTTTTTCAAGTTTTTTTTTAATAACTCCATTATCATTCCCATTCATCTATTTTCATTACTCCCAACCATATGAGGGGTGAAGTTGAGAAAGAGGCAGAGGGAACTAGTGAGATAATGTGAGCTCTAAATTCTTGGGAGGTTTCCAAGTTCCTCAAAGAACTTGGATTATTTTCTTTGTACTTTCTTTCATTTTCAACAATAATGTTTCATATTTTGGCCTACTGTTTCTCCAGTTTGGGTTCCTATCAAATTGGAATTAGAGTTTTTTGGTCTTATCATAGCACTTGGGGCCGACAATGAAGTTCTATTGGTAACCATGGATGATATGTCAGCCAAGGCTGTTTTTTGGTGAGTTCATCTGCATATAGAGGCCTTAATTGAGAAGGTGGACAAACTCCTTCAGCATGAGGTGATTTGGATGTTGATGATGGACCTCGCCCAACTCCGTAGAGCGGTGCAACAAGAAGAGCTACGTGCTTCTAGATCAATCGGCAACAAATGACGTTGAAGATGGGTCAAGATCTTGATTGAGCTAGTGGTCTAGAAATGTTGATTGGCATTGTGTATGTTCTTCCACGAGATGTGGTGTTGGAGGAAGCCTCGACAAAGTTCGACGACCATTTGATGGAAACTAGACCAAATATGAAATCTAGAGACTAATCTTCATTGATATCAAGAACTGAGTTTCAATATTCCAAGTATTCAAGACCTTGGATATCTCCCAAAAAGAGTTTTACTCTTCCAAAATACACAATGATCCCATCCCTAACTTAGAGAGATTAACTACTATATATAGGAAGTCTCTTCTGCTAGGACTTAACCAAATAACTACCCCAACTAATTAAAAATACAACTCAGCCAATTAGGAAAATACAACTCAGCAACAACTTCTGATTAACATGCATACGAGGCCTAACAATACCCAAGCCCCAAACTTTCACCTTGTCCTCAAGGTGATAATTTAAAAATTGCTCTTGCAATAGTCGGTAGTCTTCCAATTCTCCTTGGGTTGCTGTGGTACACTATGCAGCAGTTGAATCAGTGGGAAAATATATGAATCCAAAACCAACAATCATCAGTGCGTCCTTTGTTGCTGGCAGCAGTATACCAATTTCAGGGTTCATAGTTGTTGGCAGCTGGTAGAGTGCCCTTGGGCCTTGCGATTAACAATCACATATTGATTTTTGATTTCTACGTATTAGGTTTGGTCCTTGCAAGCTATCAAGGAAGTTGTGTCAGCCACCACCAGCACTGGAGTAAAGATTCTCAAGTCCATTGGGTGTTGCCAACAACTACATCCTTCAAGGTTGCCCTGTTTTGAGGTTCTCAGTTCTAAACTTGATGGATGAGGTCGTCCATCTCACACAAGTTGTTGGAATGAGTACTATCGATCATGGCTTTTATTACTGTTTGAGCACTTGCAGCAGGACTCTAAGGACATTGCCTTTGTTGGTGAATAGATGTGCAATTTCTTCAGTGGTTACTGAGGTTGACTAAGCTTGCAAAGGGATTAAATCTCGTTTTCTTGTTTTGAGTTGGACGAATGAGTCTAACCACCCCATGGTGATTTTTGGCTTGCAGCAGTTCCTCGACCATTGATGTTCACTAATGGTGTTTTTGCCATGGTCAGTAATCTTGCCAAATCTTTCAACTCCAGCAAGATTGTTGGTCCCAATTGCCTATTCAATTTTCTTGGTGATTCTGACTACACTTTCATTGGAACTAGGAATCGAGGAAGATGCTCATAAAGCTTGACATTGGTTATGACCTTTAGGTGTTGAAGTTTGTGGATATTTGGGGTTTGGCTCGGGCTAGGAATGGAAATAAAATTACTCTGACAATTGGGTTTAAAGATTTGGGTTGTCCGATAATATTAAGAGGGATTTCTTGAAGCCCACAACAATTACAATGAGTCATTGGGCTAAGTTGTACCTTAGTCCTGCTCATGTCAAGTATGCATGTGTTGATGCCTTTGTTTCTTTGAGATTGGAAGAGTTTTGAGGGCACGGGATAGGTTTTGAATTGAACCTTATTTTTTAATATATATATATATATATATATATATATAATTGGAATAAAAAGCTTTGAGCAGGGCTAATTGTGGCTGCATGTGCCTATGGGAGGCTTTCATGCCATTTTGTATATCCCAGGATAACAATTGTCATGGGTGGGAATGGTTGGTTAGAATAATATATAAATGTGGTGTGGGGTTGTGAAAAAGGTGAAGGAAAATTAGTGAGGTGGTGTGGTGAGCTCTGAGCTCTGGGTGGTTTCCAAGTCCCTCGAAGAACCTGGGTTATTTTATTTGCACTTTTTTGTAACAATTTTTTTTAATTATCAATAATATTCCATATTTATTTTGTCAAAAAAGAAAAAAAAAGAATTCCATATTTTGGCGTACTGTTTCTCTGGTTTGGGTTCCTATTAGAAAAAACTGCTCAAGTTTCTTATTAGATGTGGGAGTAGTAAGCTTAGTCTGCAATATGTGAAGATCACTAATCAGGTTTGAGTCTTCTTAGCATTATTTGGATTCTCTCCAGATTCTATATTGGGTACTTGCCATTTAGCTTTTCCTTCTTAATTATAACAAATTTTGGCGGCTTAAGTTTGCTTATCTCATTTATGTGCGTGCATCCTTTTTGCAACTGCTTCATGAGTATTGTCATCAATATTCATGGTTTCTTGTTTGTCACCTAGATTTGGATGGCCACTTCATCACGCAGGAATGGTGGCAGGAGGGCAGAATGCCCCTATAAAGTTTTTCTCACTTTTAATTTTTGTTGATAATATGTGAAATATTTTAAATAAAACCATAAAAAAAAAGATTTTTTATCAAACCCCCTGAAAATATAAAATTATAATTAGCTCCTCATATAAAAACTTTGTTCTGTCCCTGTACTTACATAATGCATTATCTTTAGCAGATACAGCACTGATCCTCTCAACTGCTGATTCAATTACATTACAGAGCATTTTATCTGTTGTTTTGATATCTAACTATCTTGTTAATTTATTCATTATCATGACCATTATTTTAGACTTCCCTTTTGTTTTTCACAAAATAAACTTTTCATATGATAATGAAATGCAGCACTATTGAAAAATGCTAATAGTTTTATGTCTGCTTAGCAGCAGAGTGGAATGCAGGAAGTTCAACTTGGTTCACATACTTTAAGGTCCCATGGAGTCATCGTTGCAAAAACACACATGCATGATTGGTTAATACTCATGCTTCTCGTCCTGCTAGAGATCTGCCTATACATTATCCATCCATTTTATCGCTTTGTTGGGAAAGATATGATGACTGATCTCAAATATCCCTTGAAAAGTAACACGGTGCCTGTTTGGGCTGTTCCTGTAAGTTTTGATCTGTTAACATTTTCTTAATGTATTCCTCCTACATTCAACAATTAGGTTAACAGATGAGAACTAATGTATATCCCTTCTTTCTCTTAGATGTACGCAATTCTGTTGCCAATAGCGATTTTTCTTGTTGTGTATTACCGTAGGAGGGATGTCTACGATCTTCATCATGCCATATTAGGTGATGAAATTTATGGCTCCATAGATTCATTGCTATTTTATGCAAGCTGATAAGGAAAGTTTTATTGAACATCATATTGATAATTTGGTATATCTTGTCGATGCAGGCCTTTTTTTCTCTGTTCTAGTAACAGGGGTTCTCACAGATTCCATAAAAAATGCTGTTGGTCGACCTCGGCCTGACTTTTTCTGGCGGTGTTTCCCTGATGGAAAGGATGTATGGTCTTCCAGATTTACAGTTCTTTGAAGCAGAGTTATCTTTTTTTTTCAAAAAAATATTTTATTCCAAAATAATCTCATGCAATTTCATCGACTAAACTATTAAAACTTTGATGCCACATAGATTTATGATCAATGGGGAGATGTTGTATGCCATGGTGATAGCAGTGTTATAAAGGAAGGACATAAGAGTTTTCCAAGTGGGCATACTTCATGTAAGTAGCACGTGATATTCTCTTCTGTACGGCTACTGAAACATGCTTGTGCAGACCAGATGAAGACAGATATTTTCTTACACTTGTTATGTGTGCAGGGTCCTTTGCTGGATTGGGTTTTCTATCTCTATACTTGTCTGGAAAAGTAAAAGTATTTGATCGCAAAGGGCATATTGCCAAATTATGCATTGTTTTTCTTCCTTTACTACTTGCCTCACTTGTGGGCATTTCTAGAGTGGACGACTATTGGCACCATTGGCAAGATGTGTTTGCTGGAGGTCTCCTAGGTTTGTCACAAGGACATTTCATTTTGTTTAGCAATTTTTCAAATGCATTTGTTGTTAGTGTTCACCATGGGTAAACACTTTGTGCAGGGCTTACAGTGGCTACATTTTGCTACTTGCAGTTCTTCCCACCCCCGTATCATGAGGAAGGTAAAGTGCCAGGCAGTTTTGTTTAACCAGTGTCATTTTCATAAGCAGTTCCTAAGATGCTTTTACGAGATCCATTATTTGTTTTATTAGTGTCATAACATTCGGTGAATGCCCATGTTTGAGAATGACAAAGGTGATGTTTCTTGTTTGTACCTATGACATGTTGTTGTATGTCTTCTTCATGGTGTTTTCTTCTAATACAAACCAAGGATTCAACTAATTAATATTTTGAAGGCTGGTGAATTTTCATCCTCTTCCAAAATGATGGAAAGATCTATCACTTCTATTCTCATTTAGTCATTTCTAGAAATTCCTACTTGCGCAATTCCAACACTTGCAGATGCTCAAAGAATTCTGAATTTTAGTTTTGTCAAATCTTTTTTAAAAGTTTCATCATGTCAAAGTGGCTTGCCATGGATGTGACGTTGCCTTGTAGGTGGTTAGACAGTAACAGATTGCATTATATATTATAGTCTAATATTTTAGTTGTACCAGATTGGTGTTGAAGATATGACATCTTCATATAGTTTTCCCTTACCCGTTCTTGCACTCCTTTATCTAGTATATAACCTCATTTTGAATTACTAAAATCTAAGCTTCTAAATGAACTAGCAAATTTTTGGCCCTATGATTCAGGCATACCTGTCTGGTGGGTATTTGTGGTGGTAATCCCAAAATTTTCTAAAATTACTGTTTTCTTTTCAAATTTTATTTTATAAACAAAGTTGTTAGCTGGGTAATATTATTTTTAAAAGTGATTCAATTTCATAACTTCAGTTACTCAACCCTTGAGACTAGGTTTTGAAAATTGAATAACTACCTACCTCAACCATGTTTACTACTTGAGTTGGAGCTTAAAGCCATCTGTGCTGTTCTGTATGATTTTGTGTAGGTTGGGGGCCATATGCTTATTTTCGGGTGCTGGAGGAGTCACGTTCAAGTGCTCAAGCAGCCAATATGGTAGATATGCGCAATGGGCGAGCAGCACAGGCAGAAGTTGCTAACCAAGAAGAGGAAGGAAGCAGCCATGGTTTCATGGGTCTACATTTGGCAGATGATCAATCTGCTTTGACTTTGGAGGAATTGGAAACTGGGAGGAGATAACTATGTACATATGTTGCTTTTAGCTCCAAGAATTTATTGCTTAAATTCATTTGGGCCTATATATAGGTAGGTGTGTGCTATTTATCTGTTTAAACCACAGTTTTGTTGGATTGGTTAGTATGGAATTTCTTTTTTGGCACTTATTGACCATTAATAGTTGTATCTAGACTTTTTATGTTATCCAATACACGTAGAAATGATTTATTAAATTTTTGCTAAGAACATAAAATTACCTTGACACTTATCTCATGTCTCCATTTCAACTCAATAGTACGAAGAAATTAGACTGGGTGTCCACTTTTCGATAACCCTTTTAATTTTTACTCAATTATTAATCCTCTTACTTTTATACTCAAATTTTTGTATCAATTGCAGTTGCCAAGAGTCGAACTCATGCCTTTTAGGTATCAGAAGAAGCAACACAACCATCATATTCAACTCTTTTTGTTCTGAATAATATTTAATAACAAATAAACACAACAAATACATAGTTAAATTAATAGCTAAAAATTTATACATTTTATTTTGTTAAACCTAGTAATATAACTTTTAAGCCTTCTTGTTTTAAATTTTAAAAAATCGTGGTTTAAATTTTTAGAAGTTGTTTAAATTTTAAGCCTTATAGTTTAAATTTTAAATACTAGTGGTTTAAATTTTAAGAAGTCGTGGTTTAGATTTTAAAGGATCATGATTTATATTTTATATGGTCGCGATTTAGATTTTAATCGCGTGATTTAACTTTTAAGCCTTGTGGAAATTTTAAAGAGTCGTTTAAATTTTAAGACTTGTTTTTAAAATTTTAAAGAGTCGTGGTTTAAAATTTAAATCTTGTGGTTTAAAGATTAGTGATTTAAATTTTAAAGAGTCATGATTTAGATTTTAAATAATCATGATTTATATATATATTTTTTTTTTAGTGAATAAGATTCAATGTATTACTCAACAGCCAAAAGGATACAATTCAGCCAGTTACAAGCCGACCAACCAGCTACAAAACCAAATACAAATCAAACAAATCCAACCTAAAGGAAACTTGCTCTTACTGAACTTAGTGACCCACTCCCTATCTATAGCTTTAGCCTTTTTAGGCATTACAAGAGAAAGTCTAAACTGAATCTCTCTAACAACTCTTTGTACAGTATTATCTACATGCCAAACTTTATTGCTCCAAAAAACATCATTTCTCACTCTCCATAGATGATACACGAGAGCTGCAAGAACAGAGTAAAGGATGCTCTTCCGAACAACACTCAATCTCTTAGCTTTGTGAGTCCAACGGAAAAGGTGCTCCAGGTTTAAGGAAGCTGAATTCCAACCCAAACTTTGCTTGATCTTCTGCAAACAGGAACTGCTATATTGACAGTGAAAAAAGAGATGACCAATACTCTCAATATCACCTCCACAAAGCAGACAAGATTGGTCTATTAATGGCTGAAACTTGTGCAATTGCTCTCTAGTACGAAGCCTCTGCAACATGACCAGCCAAAGCATAAATCTATGCTTCGGAATGCTCAGCCTATCCCAAACAACTTTGCTCCAGTTAACTGCAACAGGATGCTCAAACAGCAGATCATGACCAGCTTTAATACTATACCTCATCCCTGCAAATTTAGACAGCTCAATCTTAACTTTGAAAGCATTTTTGACAGCAACCAACCGCTTCCAGTACCAACTGCAATCTAAAGGCACCTGGTACTCCCACCAGGTGATTTATATTTTATACGATCGTGATTTATATTTTAAGCTTAATGGTTTAACTTTTAAGCATTGTGGTTTAAATTTTAAAAAGTTGTGGTTTAAATTTTAAGCCTTGTGGTTTAAAATTTTACGCCTCGTGGTTTAAATTTTAAAGAGTCGTGGTTTAAATTTTAAATACTAGTGGTTTAAATTTTAAAGAGTCATGATTTAGATTTTAAATAATCATGATTTATATTTTATATGGTCGTGGTTTATATTTTAAGCCTAGTAGTTTAACTTTTAAATCTTGTGGTTTAAATTTTAAAGAGTCGTAGTTTAAATTCAAGCCTCGTGGTTTAAAATTTTAAAGAGTCGTAGATTAAATTTTAAGCATGGTGGTTTAAAAATGTAAGACTTGTGGTTTAAATTTTAAAGAGTCGTGGTTTAAATTTTAAAGACTGGTAGTTTAAATTTTAAAGAGTCGTGATTTAGATTTTAAATGATCATAGTTTATATTTTATATGTTTAGTAGTTTAACTTTTAAGCCATGTGGTTTAAATTTTAAAGAGTCATAGTTTAAATTCAAGCCTCGTGGTTTAAATTTTAAAGAGTTGTGCTTTAAATTTTAAGCCTTGTGGTTTAAATTTTAAAGTGACGTTGTTTAAATTTTAAGCCTTGTAGTTTAAATTTTAAAGAGTCGTGATTTAAATTTTAAAGGATTCTGATTTATATTTTATATGACCGTGGTTTAGATTTCAAGCCTAGTGGTTTAACTTTAAGTCTTATAGTTTAAATTTTTAAAATTTGTTGTTTAAATTTTAAGACTTGTGGTTTAAATTTTAAAGAGTGATGGTTTATATTTTAAGTAATGTGGTTTACATTTTGAAAAGTTGTGCTTTAGATTTTAAGCCTTGAGGTTAATCTTTTAAAGGGTCGTAATTTAGATTTTATGTCTTGAGGTTTATATTTTAAATGATTGTTGTTTACATTTTAAGACTTATGGTTTACATTTTAAGCTTTGTTTTTTACATTTTAAGAATATAGTTGTCACACACACACACATATATATATATTTATATATATAACACACTACAATTAGAATACATTTACAATTTAACTTTAATATGACACATATAATACACACTACAGCAACACTTAGAACCATGTGCTCAAATAAGGGTGATATGGGAAGTCTCATGATAATAATGGGTAAAGTTCAACTAAATATATTTAGTGTCTAGTTTTAGTTAATTACTCCTAAATGTGAGTAGTTCTCAACTTTACCCATTTTTTTTAAGGGAATATAGTTTATTACTATTCAGATTGAAATCGACATAAGGTTACAATGTAATTTTATTGTCTAGTCAAAGAGCATGCAAAGATGCATTGGAAAATTAAACAATAAAAATTACAAAATAAAACAATGAAAGCTCGAAAACTTTGTCGCATCTGAAACTCCATAAAAGCGTGCGATTCCATTATGAAAATCGAATAAGATTTATAAGTAACTAAGATTCACTTTATATAAATATATACATATTGAGCAGGTTACTAACTATTGAGGAATTTACATGAAATATGGAAAAATTTCCAAAAGTTTGTTAAATATGACATTTTTAATTTTGTGCATTTTATATGGTATTTTTTGTTTTACTTTTTTTTTATTGGATTTGTTTTCTCATATTTGTGTAATAATTTAGTAGTATTACCATATATGATTTTATAAGATTATTGTGGCCAATTTTGAAATTTTTTGAGGGTATTTTAGTAATTATTACTATTATTTTAATTTATTTGTTTTTTTTACAGATAATGAAAAAAGTATTTTTAATTAAATTTTTTAAAAAAATCACAAAAAAGTCGATTTCGTGCCTCTTCGTTTCTGCCATGTAGGTACTTGAGCACCTATATTGTAACACCCTACTACCCTAGAGCCGTTACTATGTGGTTTTAAAATGTGTATTTGACTCGCTAATCGAGGTGTTAGACTCAAAAGTGTGATTAAATTAAAGTAAAAACTCATTTAATAAAACTTCCATATAAAAGGTTTAAACATTCATTAAAATCATAGAAAAGTTACATTGGGATCCCAAAATGTTGTTTAAGACATATTTACAACTCAAAAGTCATTGTATGATCGACCTAGGTGACAAAATTAGACACTTACACTGCCTTCCTCAAAAGTACCCCAGCCTGGCGGCTGGGTAGACCAAACATGTACGCACCGCTCCATGCCCTCCAACTCATGCTCGGTCGGCCTTTCCCTTGCCCTTACCTGCACCATAGAGCACCCATGACCCAAGGCCTAGCAAGAAAACTTCACCATCATAGCATATAACAATTCATTTCAATAAGTGCATAACTAAACAAACACAACAGACAATCTGCATGCACCCATTATAATTCACAACAACGACCTAAGTCGGCCAAGGTGCATTACCAGGCACCAAGTTCACGGTCCTAACTGAGCGGGTGAGTACAACACCCTTAGGTGGCCATGTCATGGCGGCCTGCATTCAGTATGCTTATTGCCGATTCCAGCCCTTGACGATCCCGACCCTTGCCGATCATTCACAAACACATATATGACATAATAGTTACAACATTTAAACATAACACTAAGCACAGATAATCGGGCCATGCCATGCTTTACATGCACAGACAATTTTCTTACCTTGAATCCCGAGCTGACCGTATAAGGCGATCCCGAACACGATCCCTAATCTTGAGCCTTAGCGGTATAACCTAGTCACAACGTAATAATGACTAACCATCAAAACCTAAACCAATTAAAAGCTTCAGAATATTATACTAACCTCTGGGACCTCGAATTCTACTAAAAAGGGTAGTAGAATCCTTCCTGGGCCCTTAAGTTTGAGTTCTTGAGCTTAAAAACCTGTTTTGGCTATTTTTCTTAATTAGAGTCGCAGCTCAACCCATAGGGCCGCAACATGCTACAAGTCAGAGAGCTCGGGGATCTTTCCTGGGAGACATGGGCCGCGGTGTGCCCCAACCAGCGCCGCAGTGCTTAGGCGATTTCAGAGAACTGCCAAGGCCCTTTCATGCACATGGGTGCCGAGGCTCGAGCTCGAAACCCAGAAATTCCCCAGCGTTTTCCTGAGCCAAATTCACCAAAATTCATTCTAAACATGCACTAATGCCATAATTGATCTAGAACTCACATTAACACAACATGGGGATCTCAATTACCCCAAAGACCAATCATAAATCCTACCCTAACTCTATAACTCAAGCTGAAATTGAACTCAGCTCAAAACCTTACTTAACCACATAATTTCACAAAGAAAACAAGTTTTAAACCATACCTCAGCAATAATTTCGACCCCAAATTGTCTCTTGATCCCAATCCCAGCTTCAATCCTTCAGCAAACTCATCCCTTTCATCCCTTCCCCCTTCAATTTTCCAAAGCCCTCAACCAAGCAGAGAGAGAGAGAGAGAGAGAGAGAGAGAGAGAGAGAGAGAGAGAGAGAGAGAGAGAGAGAGAGAGAGAGCAGCTGAGTTGAAAGTGTTCCTTCTGTTTTTTTATTTTTGCTTCCTCAAGGTTCTACAACCTAAGTCTATCCTTAATATCAAAAGACTAAAATTATCCTTAGTCCTTTAATGCCTCAAAGGGCAAACCTGTCCTTTACCACGTTTCCCCCTAATTCCTCAAATTATCCTATAAATTCCCAATTAATCTCGACATACCCAATTAATCACCAAATATCTACCCTATCCGATAAGCCCCAAATACACACTACATAGGCTCACCCCGAGCCAAGTATTTGACCCCGTTGTAACTTTTCCACTAATCCGCTCACTAGGATCGCCTCAAGCCAATTATCGCAAATATATCCACATAATAATGTTGCCTCAATCATATACACACATAATCACATTTATACCCTCAACGAGTCAAAATTACAAAAATGTCATTCTAATACTAAACGGGCCCACATGCATATTTACTACACTTAAACATGCATATATACTCATATTATAATATAACTCACGTAATCAAATAGTGATACACATATATCATAATTAAATCAATTATTGCTCTCACGACACACTAATCAAGGCACCAAGCCTTATTAGAAAATTTGGGATGTTATATATAACCTCCATTTTCTCTAGCTAGCTTCCTTCGCACACTTTATATTTTGCCGATTCCATTTTCTCCTGTTCTTCAAGCTTTTCGTGTTCTTCAATCGATTCATGTTCTTCATTTTCTTTTTAGGTTTTACTTTATATCAACAGATTCTAGCATTGTCGCTCGTGGATTTTATCGTTGTCTTGGCTTGTTCTATGTGGTGAGTTCCTTTTTACATCAGTTATATTAGTTTGTTTCAATGTATTTTTTTGGCAGTTGTGGATGGTTGAATTTGTATCACTATTAATGGGGGGGTTTTTGGTTTTCAGACACGTTTTGATGGTTAGTTTTTAAGTGGGAGGTTATGGGGGTTTTTGTTCAGTTTTTCCTTTTGTTTTTAATCACGTTTTTGTTGATTTGTTTCCAATGAGAAGTTTATGGTAGTTATTTTGATTCTTTGCATTATATATTTATATATATATCTATTTTTCACTTTGGATTTTGTTGTTTGTATTTTACTTTTGCAGTGCATTATGCATTTTAAGTTCAATCAACACTGATGGAATAGTCGGAGTTAGTTCCTAGTGATGTTGATATTAGAGTTGGTGAAGTTGGTGGTGCATCTGCTTATGAGAATATTGCTCAGAATGTGTTTAATTATGAGAAGAAATCTTCTGAAGATGTAGAGAATACTTCCAAGGTGGTTGACGTTGGTGATGAGATTGGTGAAGTTCTTCATATGAGGAGTAATATTACTCATGTGATGTCTGTAGCAAGGAAGAAGAGTAAATCTCTTGCAAAAGTGAAACAAAAGGGTAAATCGTCTGCATCTGGAAGTAAGGACGTTAAATTTGATGCAACGGGAAGTAAGGATGCTAAATTTGATACCACTGAGACAAAGCATGTTGTGGTATGGTTTTTTGTTTGTTTTATTTTTTAAAAAATAACAAAAAAAAGTTCATATGGTGTTGTTAATGTAACCGAGTTCACATTTTGTGTTTGTGTTTGTTTTTTATCGTTTGTCATTTTTCGTAAAATGTTTATGTTTCACAGCTACTGGTTACATGTGTAACTAGTTATACCATTAGGGGTTCCTACTATAATTTACTTAGACAAGATATCGAATTAATAAACCCATCAATTTTTCACATGGATTTGGATGACTTACAATCCACACTGTGTGACTTATGATCATAAATGATAGATTGTCAGATCAATTAACTCGAAGGTTAATCTAGTAACTTATAACAGTAAATGCCTTAAGATACAATCCATGATGCATACTATCTCTACTTCAAAAATCTCTGAAGGAAGGTTTTAGAAGAAATTTTTTGATAATAAACACTGATATTTTATTGCTTCGTAATTCTCCGCCTTATACAAAGAGAGGGGGTGGCCTTATATAGCCATGCACCCAAGCATAAAGGATTCAAACCTATCCAACTAAGGTCCTGACCTGAAATCTTATCTCTAAGTAAGGGATAAGATTCTGTTGTGATAAATTAAATATTTAATTTTAAATATGCAAGTGCACGTAATCACACAAGTAATATAATGATAAGTAAATTGTCTCCACATGGATTGCAAAATAGAAAAATAAGCAAAACAATTACTAAACAACTCATAAGTACTAAAAATCAAATGGGTTGTTTTTAGGCTAAACAAAATATTAAAAAGATGGAAATACTGAATTTAAAAACTGAACTGAACAAGAAAATTGAGAGAAATATATGAATTGAAAAATGGACTTGAATTATTGAATTCCCCTATATTAATCATCCTGAACAAATTGCAGACAGATTACGGTAGCAATATTCTAGCAAAACTCCCAGGTTAACAAGAATTCATGTAAACACTCATAAAAATTTCCCAAATTTTATGACATTAATTCTTCTACCTAATTAAACATATTCCTATGCAAAATCAGATTTAAGAATGCAAGTCAAAGTTCAATTCTCAAAAGTTACACAAGGCAAATAACATATCCCTATGTTACTTACTAACATAATCTAACCTAGATTATGACTTGTGTCATCCAAGCTCTTCCCATTACATTTAATCTTTCCAGCATTAAACATAATTAAATAACTTGCCATTGCTGGCCAAACAACAACAAGAAATTAATATAAGCACACTTGAATGAACAAAGGAGATTTTACTAAATAAAGTGCAAGAAATTGATAGACTATAACATAGGGTTCATCAACAATTTAAGCCACCTAAAAATTATTTTATGGCTGAGTTCATAAATATTAATCCACAATCAAAACAGCCCATAATATTCAGATTTATAAATCAACTCAGAAAATAATAAAATAAAGTTTAGGAAGAGAAGAAAGAACAAATCCAAAATGATGCTTGAGCTTTCTATGTTTGTCCTCCTTCTTTCTTGTTGATATTATGAGTTTTTCTCTTTTCTTTTGCTTGCTGGTTTTTTCCAAAAATGGTTGCTGCTTTCATAATACGGCTGATGCCTCCTTTTGTGTATTCTAGGTTTTCTCCTCTTTTTACCAAAAGTACCATATTGCCCCTTTTCTCCAAAAACATGAATTCCTCCTTTTTATTTTTGTCATTTTCTCCAATATGTTGACTAATTCTCTTTGCCCTTGCCACCTCAGCCAAAATTTCCAGCTTACCCATTGACTGCCACGTGTTCCATGTGCCCAAAAGCTGCCTGATCAAAATGCTTCAGCAAAATCTGTTTTTCTGCAGCAAACTTGATAATTTAGCCATCAACAACAAAATTCAATCAAAATAGTTTCACATGTTAGTTCATTCCTTGTGCGAATATTTATCTATGAAACTATTACCTTTAACCTAATAGCTATTAAAAACTACAAAAATAATTAAACTTAATTAAGATAATAAAAACACCAAAGTTAGCTACAAAAGCTAAAAATAAACTAACATCACCCATGATTTTTTCACAATTATAAGTTCAAAAGCACATGAAATAACTCTTTATTCAAGAGTTATCAAATTCCCTGAACAAAGCATAAATGAGATAAGGTAAAGACACCTAACCTTATCTTTAAATAAGGGATAAGATTCCCTGAGCAAAACATAAATAAAGTAAAGTACATATTTACTTTTACACACTGGACGACAAAGTAAAACACTTATTTAAATATTGTTTCATGGCTGGCACTGTAGTTAGAGTTATAAGCTGGGTCCTCGTGGAGTAGGTCCCATCTTGTTGGCTCTTTGTCCTGATCACTGCCAGCTAGGGGGTTGGGGGGCAGACCACGTAGTCTGTGTATGTGGTATCCCATTCCTTTCTTGTATACTGTAAGAGACAAGGATCTTGCATATCTGGAGTGTTGGCATGTGGGTCCTGAGAATCTTCAAAGTAATTACTTTTTCGCAAAATTACCCATTCAGTGTCAATCATTTTGTGTAGCGACGAATATTTTTGCTATAAAGTTTCTTTGATTTGGGTGGCCTGGATTGTCTCATGCTTTGCAATATGGAAGGCTTCAAGGGCCCTTGATATTTTACAAGTGTAGTCAGAAGGGAACGTATCGCAAGGAGCATCTTCTTCTGGCTTAGGCCATAACTCAGAAAGTATAGTCTGGTTTTTCTCAGACAGACTCTTTTGGATGTCCATGTATTCTTTGCCCCCAAGACCACATAATGGTTCTTCTTTTGATCTGTAGACTTCAAATGTTGGATTACTGACTATATTTTTTTCCTCATCAATCTTGGCATTAAGGCTAAGAAAGAGAACAATACAACAATTCATTAGTCTGGCAATGTTGACGGTGATAACTCGTCAACTAAGTTGAGTTGGAAGAAATTATCAAGTCAGGATCGTCAATAAAAAAGCTATAGAAATCATAGCAATAACTCAAGAACTATGACAGAATAACAATGGAGAAATCGATCAATCTTTCATTAACTCTCAAGCCTTTGCTACAGTAAAACTCCCCACCCCCTTTCAGGTGGTGTTCCAGTCCATTTTATAGTAGGCTCTAATGGCCTTAGATACATGGTGGTCCAGGGGACCAAATGGTACATAAGTACTATGTCAGGGGAGTGGCTTCAAAGGTTGTGGTCGTACATCAGTACAGGAGCAGGTGTCAGGAGGATGTCTCCACTACTTGTCTGTAACCATGTCTGATGAGTGGCGGCAGGCGTAGTGGCGCAGGTGGTAGTGGTGTCGACTCTGACCCTTGGCCGTAGACGTACGGGCCATAACTCTTGCCCCAGCAGTCCCACTAGTACTGGTGTCCGTACTCAGTACTAGGTCGTACAAGTACGTCCCATTCGACTCGTACTAGAGCCTCTAAGCATAGGGGTCTCAAGGTATGAGGAAGGGGGCACTTGGTGCACATAATGGTCATGGTGCGAAGTGGGGGGCTCTCGGGTCCTCGGCACGAGATTCCTGAAGCACCCCGAAGCCACCCACCAGCATGGGTGATAGGCACGTGGCCTCGCCAGATGTCTAAGTGTGTGAGGCTAGATGCCTCCCCCGCAAGCCTCCCACGCGGGGCCTCCCTCGCGTGGTCTCCCTTACGTGGCCCCCTGACGGTGTGGCTTGGACCCAGATGCGTGGTGCGACGGGGCAACGACCTCCTGAGGGGATGATGGCCCGTCGGGCCTCTCGGGAGTGCGTGCGCAAAGGCCTCACGCATGGGCGCCGCTGATGGCCTCGCGAGATGTAGGAGGTCCGAGGGCCTCGTGTGATGCCAGCCTCCGTCGGCCTAGCATGGCTTCGCGCAGGGGCACGGCTAACGAGCCTCACGGGAGCACGCGCAAGGGCCTCGCGTGGCCTCGCGCATGGGCGCCGTTGACGGCCTCGCGAGAGGTAGAAGGTCCGAGAGCCTTGCGTGGGCGCAAGCACCTGATGGCCTCGCGTATGGGCGCGCCTCGCGGGCCTCTATGAGAGAGTGACGGGCATAGGATCTAACAAAGGCATTGGCACATTGGGGCCCAAGCGCGTGCTTTAGATCTTTTACATGCCTGAGATTTTGAGCATCAACAGGCAACATTTGGGCCTGGTGGGTAGATAAAAGTGGGCATGTCATTCTGGTCCCTTTTCCATTCAGCTGATAGGAACCTTTTCCATTCTTTTAATGGAGCGAACCATGAAAAAATGTCCATTTGGACTTGGTATGCCAGTTTGAACCTTTCTTGTTCTAAGAATGTGTTGACGCCGTTTTTCGTCAGCAGTGAAAGAAGAGCACGTAAACAATAACTGATAATGGCCAATTTAAATACGACAACACAAACACACGATTTTTACGTGGTTCAGCAGTTAAATCTGCCTAGTCCACGAGTCTCTGTTATTAAACTCAAGATTATCTCTGAAAATTCTTCAGCATGAATTCTTCAGAGTTTTCTCTTAAGGTTCAGCCTTTCGGTCCATTACAATGGTGCTTAACCTCTCTATTTATAGAGAAGGCTGCAGAATACTATCCCACATATTTTGGGTAGTTACTCTTTTTATGAATAAAATTAATGGCTTTAAATGCCTATAATCAGATATAAAAGGAAACGTCCCCTGAAGACCAGGGGACGTATAACTGACCAAATAATATCCCACGATTCTAGGGGATTTACAGTAATAAATGAGGATTACATATCGTATGGACAACACTTATAGATATTCAAGGTGGTTATCATATATCTCCAAGGCTTTAGCTTCCCAAGTTTCCCGTCATCTTTCGAGCTAGAGACATCTCCCGAGGTCACATGGCTTTCGAGATCGTATGTGCGTCGAGCTTGGGACCCCTGATCCGAGGTCATCTCTGAAGATGGATGCGTCCCCGGAGCTACCTTTCGAGATCATGAACACTCCGAGGTCACAATACTCGAGGTCGTCTATGTCTTGCAGGCTCGATATTCAATCCTGGAGCACACTTCAAACCTTATGAGTCCACTTGCTGCGAATCCACCTTTCGAAGTCATATTTAACATAGCTCGAAATATGGGTATAACATCTTGCCCCCTCAAAAGTATTTGTTCGAATCCTAAGAGAAGGAAACTTTTGAACTACTTTCTTTGAGAACTATACCATCATACACTTTTGAAAATGGACACGCGTCAGCTGGGTATTGCTCATTTTTGGTACTTGAGTACCTTGGAAACATGCCCACGATCATCCGTCTGCCACCTTTTCGGCGCCATCTTGTCATTGATCCCCATCCGTTGGATCTAGCAAGGATTTCATTCAACGGCCCGGATTAATCCCCCCCTTTTCCATCTATATATACGAGACCCCACTCTTCATCTTCTTTTTTACCTTCGTTCACCAGGAGCAAGAAAAAAGGAGAAACAGAACCAAAGACCTTCCTATAAAGCTTCTCTCCCGTGCATGTTTTCTCAGCCAAAGAAACAAAGAAACCCTGGTTTGTTCGAGTCCGTGAGTTCTTATTTGCAACCTCTCCTTCAATCAACGATCTCTCTGCAATCTCCATTATTGTGTAAGTGTGCAATCTTTGTTTTCCATTTTGTTATTTTTTGTTCATACTGTTCTTGCTGTGTATGTGTATATACTAGTTTACATCCTTAACATAATATGATAGGAGGTTTCTATCCGATAGGTTCTTGTGTTTTTTTTTTTACTCCCAACACAGAATTTGCATCACTGGTTCATACCCAGTTTTGATGTTTGAACAAGGTTCCTGTTTTCTAGGTTTTAAAATTTTAAGAGACGTTTCTTGTGCACCAAGATTTCGGGTAAAAAACACGGGCCTTGACAAATGCACGAAACCCAAGGCTGCCTTTTCTGGTTAACCGCCACTCTTTTTTCCCTTGATTTTCGGGATTTTCAAAAAATTATCCACTCTCTTTCCTTTCTCGTGGAACGCACGCCCTGACTCTTTAATAAGGGCCTTAATATATAGCTTGTTTTGTTCCTAAACCCCGAGCTCGTAACTTCGAGCTCGCAATTCTTGCATGCATGGCCTTCACCATTTTTTCTTTCTTGCTAGATGTCACAGAATCTGGAAAGATGGTGGGGGTCGTTGCTGGCAATCCCTTACGAGCCAAAAACCCCGAGCCCAGAATCGCTGTTCGCTCGGAATCAACGCCGGATTCGGGAGTACGAGCTTGCACACGCGCAAGAGGACATTCGAGCTCACTACCGCCGCCAGATAGACGAGGTCATAGAGGGGAAGAGGAGAGTTCTTCGGGAGGCCCTCTATCCGGAATCCAATTCAGGACCTAGGCCGATTCCCCTCGACCCTGCACTAAAGGTCACCGTCTCATACCATCCAGGAGAGCTCCAATTTTCACTGATGGGGGAACCTTCTTCCTCGCAGCCGAGGAGAGAAATGTTTGAGGCCGAGCACTATTGGAGCTCGGTTACCACAACCAGTCAGATAACTGACATCCTGGCTTTCCACGGCCTTAGCCTGTCAGGCTCCTTGAAGTGTCGAGCTCCGGTCGACCATGAGCGAAGCTGCTTCGCCCCTGGGGGCCGCGACGCCAATGTGAAATACGCGGCCTGGAGCCAGGAACACATGAGGGCGGGAGCACTGTTGCCCTTGAAGTCTTTTTTCAAAGACTTCACGGATTTCATTGGGTTGGCTCCGTTCCAACTCAACACCAATTCTTACAGGGTGCTGTCTGCCCTATGGTCCTTATACCACGAGATGGGGTGGAAAGGACCTTCACCTCAAGAGATTTTGTATCTCTTTTGTCTGAAAAGTAACCCCTCCCGAGCTCGGGGAGGGGATGGCTTTTATTATCTCTCGAGCTATCCCAAGGAGAAGGTCTTTGAAGATCTTCCCAATCATTCGCCTGATTTCAAGAAGGCCTTCTTCTGGACAGACGGTCTGTCCCCGTCTCGACACTACTCGTTCAGGCGGATTCGTAAGTATTCTTGTTATCTTTATTTTTGTGCTCGAGATTTTAGCTCTTAGATTCGTACTTAGTAGAAATATGTTGTCTTTCAGCCAATTTTCAGCGTCCCACTCCCGACGAGACAATGAAGGAGCATAGAGAGACCCTGCTCCAACCCCCACATGGCAGGAGGTCTCTCTTATACCTTTTACACGAGGATAAGCTCCGAAAGTGCGGACTTTTGAGGGAGGGCCAGTCCACCTTTGACTGGTCCAATAAAAAATATGAACACTGGGAGCAGGTGCCACTGCTCACAGGTGCCCTTCCTCCGAGGAGAGAAACGAGGCCGCCACTTCCAGTTCGCCTGAGGAGTCCGCTGTCTGGGAATGAGGCTAATGATGAAGCCTCGAGCTCAGATTCGGATGAAGGTAAAGTCCTCCCTACCTCGAGAATGTGGTCCCCCACCTTACTAAAACATAGGCCCAATAGGTTGGTCTCGTGCCCACAGGATAGATACCACTTCTACATATGGAGTTGGGTAGATGACTGTGTCCATAGGTTTGATAGTGGGCTAGGGAAATATGACACCATGTATACCACAGACGAAGTGTGGAACGGGATAGCTGTTCAGTATGGGACCAACGATTATAGGGACCTTTCGAGGTTATCACCCACATATAGGGAAGGTACTCCCCCCGCCTCCTCTGAAGACGGGGGAATTTCATGGTCCCCAAGTTCGAGCTCGGGGGAGAGTTCCAGTTAGGTTTCTTCTATCATCACTTTATACGTCTGTGATACTGAAACAACTTGTATGCTTCTCTTTTATTAACTCACTCTGTTGTGACTTGTGCAAGCAAGATGGACTCCGACCTTGACAACATCATTGATGGTGCTGGCGCCAAGAGGAGCAAGCATCCCAGAGCGGGGTCGCTGAAGACCGACCGGCCGGGCAAGGGCCCCAAGAGGTCCAAGAAAACCCCTCCTCCTGCTCCGCCAGTTTCGAGCTCCATCGCTGCGGCGACTTCCCAGGTCGGCGCTTCCACGATGGCGCCGGCCTCGCAGGTCGTCGCCTCTGCAGTGGCACCGACTTCGCTGGTTGGTCCCTCCATTATGGTTGAGTCCCAACCTCCTGTGGTGGTTCAGTCATCCTTACTTCCGCCTTCTAGAAGGCCTTCTGCTTCTCGAGCTCAGAAGCTATCAGTTTCCACCCACATGGATGCATATGTGGTCGACAATGCCGCTGGGTCCCATGGATCTACGCTGGTCTCGGATGTCATGTCCCGGATCGGGCAGAGCTTTGGCAGTCTCGAAGCTCCCCAATGGCAATGCTTGAACGATACCCAAGACTGCACTGTCCTCTATGAGAAGAGTATCGAGCTCGCTGCCGCGGTAAGTATCCTTCTATAGTCCTTCTTGGTTACAATCACACAAATTTGGTGTTAATGATGACTTTTCCTTTTTCAGTCTCTTGCCTTTACCGCCCAGCTCAATTATAAGTTGAACAACGAGATTCATTCAAGCAAGTCTCATGCCCAAGAGGCGAAGATTCTCCATCTCAAAGCGAGCGATGATCTGAAGGCAGCGAATGCGAAGCTTGAAGCAGGAGCCAAGGAACGTGAGGACATGGCCACCGAGCTTGGGAAGCTGAAAACTGAGCTCGAGGAGCATACGAAGGAGATCACCCAGCTTCAGGAGATCAACAAGAAGCTTGAAGAGGAAAAGGCTGCTACCTTTGACATCATGGAGGATGCAAAAGCTCGTCTCCTTGCTGAGTACAAAGAGAAGAAGGAACAAGCGGTTGACTCGGCCATGTACCGAATGTGGGCCTACAATGAAGATCTGGACACCAGCTTCTTAGGTCCTCACGAGGCGACTCTTCTTGACAGGTGGAATGCTCGGCTCGAGAAGGAAGAGGCTGATGAGCTCGAGAAGGAAAAGGCTGCTCGGGATGCTGTGTCGGAGGGAGCCCAGGAGGACAGCCATGCTATTCGTCCTGAGGAATCCGGTGCTGCTGATGCCGAGAAGGCCAAGGAGACTCCTCTTCCTTAAATCTGATCTCGGGGAAACCATCTATTGGGGCTGCGTCCCCTTATTTTTTAAATTATTTTAATTTATGCCCTCGGGGCTGATACAATTTCTTTAAATATTACTTATATATGCTTTACATTTCTTGGCTCGAAATATTTGGCACATTTTTTATGGATGGATCATTTATGTTTATTTATTCATACAAACATATTGTGGATTTAGATTCGAAGCTCAATGCATTCATGCATAGGTTGTTCAAATTATCCGCTCCGACCTCGTTGTTTTTCAAAGTCGGATATTACTTTAACCATGAACCCAAAAGTACTTATATGGTATGTAATGTGAATGATTTGGTTATATCTTTTTTGCTCAGTCACTTTTCCTCATCCTCGGTTTTCATTCCAAGGTTAAGAGTTCGAAACTATTTTTCTTTAAGACATTCCAGCCTCGATCTCGACTTATCCCGAAGTAGGTTTAGGTTCCTACTTATCGTCGATTAGTTTTTTGGCTGGTTTGTTCCAAACCTGTTAAGTTCGCACATCTGGTTAACTCCAAACGTTTTCGATTTTTGATAATTCGGTTATGTCCGAACTATCTAAGCTCGCGTATCTAGTTACATCCAAATACTTTATATGTTTTTGATAATTCAGTTATGTCCGAACTATCTAAGCTCGCGTATCTAGTTACATCCAAATACTTTATATGTCTTTGATAATTCGGTTATGTCCGAACTATCTAAGCTCGCGTATCTGGTTATATCCAAATACTTTATATGTTTTTGATAATTTGGTTATGTCCGAACTATCTAAGCTCGCGTATCTGGTTACATCCAAATACTTTATATGTCTTTGATAATTCGGTTATGTCCGAACTATCTAAGCTCGCGTATCTGGTTACATCCAAATACTTTATATGTCTTTGATAATTCGGTTATGTCCGAACTATCTAAGCTCGCGTATCTGGTTATATCCAAATACTTTATATGTTTTTGATAATTCGGTTATGTCTGAACTATCTATGCTCGCGTATCTGGTTACATCCAAATACTTTATATGTCTTTGATAATTCGATTATGTCCGAACTATCTAAGCTCGCGTATCTGGTTATATCCAAATACTTTATATGTTTTTGATAATTCGGTTATGTCCGAACTATCTAAGCTCGCGCATCTGGTTATATCCAAATGCTTCATATATTTTTTATTTTTTTAAGCTGATGGTATATCTACCGTTGATGCCCCCTTAATATCCTATGAGTGTGACCATAGGTTATTAAATTAAGAGAGATTGCAAAAATAAAAAATAAACAGAGATAATATACTGAATGAAATAAATCTTTATTTGATGGTAATCAAAAGGCAAACAAACTAATACAAATAGAAACTCATGGTTATAGGCAACATTTTTCCTATACTACTGATAGTAAGGTCTAAGGTGTTCGCCATTCCATGCTCGGGGTACTAGGCTCCCGTCCAATCTCGCAAGTTTGTACACACCAGGTCGGATGACTGACTCTATCTGGTATGGTCCTTCCCAATTCGGCCCGAGCACTCCAGCTGCCGGATCTCGAGTTGCCAAGAATACGCGTCTCAACACCAGATCTCCCATTCCGAACTTTCGATCTCGAACCCTCTTGTTGAAATATCTGGTAGTTCGTTGCTGGTAGGCAGCATTTCTCAGCTGAGCCTCTTCTCTTTTTTCTTCAATCAAGTCTAAGGTTTCCTCAAGCTGAGTATGGTTTGAACTTGGGTCGTAAATCTGAGTTCGGATCGTTGGGATATCGACTTCTATGGGCAACATTGCCTCGCAGCCGTATGCTAGAGAGAACGGGGTATGTCCTGTTGAGGTTCGAGCTGTGGTCCTGTATCCCCAAAGGACTTGGGGCAATTCTTCGGGCCACCATCCCTTTGCTTCCTCCAACTTTTTCTTTAAAGAACTTTTGAGAGTTTTTTTCACAGCTTCGACCTGGCCATTCGCTTGAGGGTGAGCCACTGATGAAAAACTCTTTATTATACCGTTCTTTTCACAAAAGTTGGTGAACAAGTCACAATCGAACTGGGTTCCGTTGTCGGATACGATCTTCCTCGGCACTCCGTATCGGCACACGATGCTCTTTACTACGAAATCAAGGATCTTCTTTGAAGTTATAGTTGCCAACGGTTCAGCCTCCGTCCATTTTGTGAAGTAATCCACGGCGACTACAGCATATTTCACTCCGCCTTTGCCAGTTGGGAGTGAGCCTATGAGGTCGATGCCCCATACCGTGAAAGGCCATGGGGATGTCAACATGGTCAGCTCGAATGGTGGGGCTCGAGGTATCGTGGCGAATCTCTGGCATTTGTCACATATCTTCACATACTCGAAAGAATCTGTTTTAATAGTTGGCCAGAAATATCCCTGGCGTATGATTTTCTTGGACAAGCTATGCCCTCCGGTGTGATCTCCGCAGAACCCTTCATGAATTTCTTCAATGATTTTCTTAGCTTCGGGAGGGGTTACGCACCTGAGTAACGGCATGGAATATCCCCTTCGGTACAGCCTTCCATCCAAAATTGTGTAACGGGGAAGTTGATACATCAACTTTCGAGCTTGGTTCCGATCTTTTGAAAGAACTCCGTTTTCGAGATAATAAACTATCGGGGTCATCCAGGTCGACTCTGTTTCGATCATACACACATCTTCCTCTTCTGGCTCGTTAATGCTAGGTGCCGATAGGTGTTCTATGGGTACAACATTCAGTTCTTCGTTTTCGGCGGACGTGGCGAGTTGAGCTAAGGCATCTGCATTCGAGTTCTGCTCGCGGGGAACTTGTTCGATTGTATAGAATTCGAAACACTCTAACGCGGATTTTGCCTTCTCCAAATAAGCTGCCATTCTAGTGCCACGAGCTTGGTATTCTCCTAGGATTTGATTAACCACGAGCTGGGAGTCACTGTAGCAATGTATAGCTTTAGCTTTGAGCTCCGTAGCTATAGGAAGTCCCGCGAGTAAAGCCTCGTATTCGGCCTCATTATTCGATGCTTTGAAGCCAAATCTTAGGGCAGAATGAAATCTGCTTCCTGCGGGGGTAACTAAAATGACCCCTGCCCCCGCTCCATTTTCATTTGACGAGCCGTCGACGTAAAGTTTCCACAGCTCGTGGGCCGTGGTTATTACCTCGTCGTCGGCTATACCAGTGCATTCCACTATAAAGTCCGCCAATGCCTGTGCCTTAATGGTCGTTCTCGGGTGGTAGGTGATCTCGAACTGACCGAGCTCAACAGCCCATTTAAGAAGTCGACCTGAAGCTTCTGGTTTAGACAGGACTTGCCTAAGTGGTTGATCAGTCAGCACATGGATGGGATGTGCCTGAAAGTAGGGGCGGAGCTTACGGGATGAATGAATTAGACTGAGCGCGAGTTTCTCCATCAATGGATATCTTGACTCTGCCCCCAGTAATCTTTTACTGATGTAATAAACGGGTCTTTGCACCCTCTCTTCTTCTCGGACGAGCACTGCACTTATCGCGTGTTCGGTAGTTGAAAGGTATAGGTACAGTATTTCCCTCGTTTCAGGTTTCGACAGGATGGGTGGTTCCGCAAGGTGCCTTTTGAGCTCCTGAAAAGCCAGCTCGCATTCCTCTGTCCATTCAAACTTCTTACCTCCTCTCAGTAAGTTGAAAAATGGAAGACCACGATCAGTAGACTTCGAGATGAATCTGCTTAGGGCCGCCATCCTGCCAGTCAGACTTTGGACATCCTTGTGCCTTCGAGGTGAGGGCATGTCAATCAGGGCCTTGATCTCGTCGGGGTTAGCCTCGATTCCACGTGAGTTCACAATAAAGCCCAGAAATTGTCCTGAAGATACCCCGAAAGTGCACTTCTAAGGATTTAGCTTCATGTTATACTTCCTGAGTACGCCGAAGCACTCTTCGAGGTCATCAACATGGTTCTTGTCGAGTCGAGACTTTACAAGCATGTCATCAACATAAACCTCCATGTTGTTCCCTATTTGTTCTGAAAACATCATGTTTACGAGCCGCTGGTATGTGGCTCCAGCATTCTTGAGCCCGAATGGCATGACATTATAGCAATATAGCCCTTTATCCGTGATGAAGCTCGTATGTTCTTGGTCGGGGGCATGCATGGGAATCTGGTTATATCCAGAATAAGCATCCATGAACGACATCAGGCCATGCCCCGCCGTGGCATCTACGAGCTGGTCGATCCTTGGTAACGGAAAACAGTCTTTTGGGCAAGCTTTGTTGAGATCTGAATAGTCAATACAGGTTCTCCACGTCCCATTAGGCTTTGGGACCAACACCGGATTGGCTACCCAGTCAGGGTAAAAGTCATCCCTAATGAATCGGTTTGCCTTTAACCTGTCAACCTCCTCCTTTAACGCCTTCTTTCTGTCTTCGTCCAGCTATCTTCGCTTTTGTTGCTTCGGAGGAAAGCTTTTGTCTATGTTTAGTGTGTGGCTTGCTACATTTGGGCTTATCCCCACCATGTCTGAGTGCGACCACGCGAAGACATCCTGGTTTTTCTTCAAAAAGCAAATTAATTGCTATTTTGCCTCGTCTTGGAGGTGTTTTCTGACCTTCACTTTCTTTGAGGGATCAGTTTTCTCGAGCTGAATTTCTTCGAGCTCCTCTAAGGGTTTGAGGTCAACTTTTTCCTCAATCCTCGGATAGATTTCTTCGTCAATCTCTAAGACTGTTCCGTCTTTGTTTTGTACGATGACGAGTGCTTGAGCGTTCGTTTGTTTCTTTCCCCTCAAGGAGATGCTATAGCATTCCCTCCCTGCCAATTGGTCTCCTTTTAATGTCCCGACTCCGCTAGGGGTTGGGAACTTAAGGGCTAGATGCCTCACTGATGAAACTGCCCCCAGCCCGACCAGGGCGGGTCTCCTGAGTAGCACATTGTAGGCAGATGGTAAGTCCACTACCACGAACTCCATTATCTTGGTCACCGAGACTGGATAGTCTCCCAAGGTCACGGGGAGCTCGATGGATCCCATACAGGCAGTTCCTTCTCCTGAAAAGCCGTACAAAGTAGTTGCACATGCTTTCAGGTCGCGAAGGGAGAGTCCCATCTTCTCGAGGGTTGCTTTATAAAGGATGTTGACTGAGCTCCCATTATCTATGAGAACTCGGTGGACCCTTTTATTGGCTAGTTGAAGAGTAATGACCAGCGGATCATTATGAGGGAACTGGACATGGGAGGCGTCTTCCTCGGTGAAGGTTATCGGTTGTGTTTCAATCCTCTGGCTTTTTGGTGCCCTAGGTTCGGGTTCGTAAGGAGACCCGTCCCCTATCTTCAACTCGTTAACATACCTCTTTTGGGTATTCCTGCCCCCTCCTGCGAGATGAGGCCCTCCCGAGATGGTTATTACATCCTCTCCATCTATCGGCGGGGGCCTGTCTTCTTCCCGAGCTCGGGAGTTATTGTTTTGTGTGGTCGGAGGCGCGGCTACTCTCTGGCTCGCGATCGTCTGACCAGTACTCTGGTTTTTGACATAATGCCGGAAGTAACCTCTCGAGATCAACCCTTCGATCTCGTCCTTCAGTTATCGACATTCATCGGTTGTATGTCCGGTGTCTTTGTGGAACCGACAATATTTACTGGAATCCCTCTTGGATTTTTGATTTCTCATCGGGTCTGGGCACCTAAAGGGGACCTGGTTCTCATTAGCCAGGTATATGTTCTCTCGAGACTCATTGAGCTCGGTGTATACTCTATACACGGAGAAGTACCTCTCCCCTTTCTTTTTCTTTCCTCCCTCAGCTTCGGGGTTACTTCCTTCGTTCTTTTTCCTCTTGGAGGGGTTCTCTGTGGCAGGCTTTGGAGTTGCTGGGTTCGCCGAGGTTGAGGCAGAGTTGATGTTTATCGTTGTAGTTTCAGACTGGGAGGTCGCTTTGAGCGTCGACCTCGCTTCCTCTACATTGACAAACCTCTGCGCTCGTCTGTTAAACTCGGTTATTGACCTTACCGGTTTCCCTTGCATGTCGTCCCAAAGGGCACTTCCCGGTAATACGCCAGCTCGGATAGCCATGAGGTGTCCACTGTCATCCACATCCCGAGCTCGGGCTACTTCCAGATTAAATCTTGTTAAGTAACTTTTTAGTGTTTCGCCCGGTTGTTGTCGGACGTTAGTTAAGGTGGATGCTTCTGGTCTGACCCCCACCATTGCTCTGAACTGCTTCTTAAAGTCTTTAGACAACTGCTCCCATGAGGTTATTGAGTGTCTCTTATACTTTTCGAACCAACTTTTGGCAGGTCCTGCCAATGATGTTGGAAACAACATGCACCTGAGCTTGTAACCCACGTTACTGGCTCTCATGATAGTGTTGAACGTGCTCAGGTGACTACACGGATCGGTCTTTCCTTCAAACGTAGGGATGTGAGGAATTCGAAACCCTTGAGGAAATTGATTGTCGGAAATATGGGGAGAAAACGGCTCGAGCTCCTCATCAGAGTCCTCATATCGACTATTTCCTCGTTCATTCTTTAAAAGCCTAAAGGCTATTTCGAGCTGATCGATTCTTTCCTGGACTGGGTCAGTAGGAAGTGCTGTCTGGAATTGATTGTCATCGATCGTGATTCCAGGCTCGCGTCTCCGCAAGGGATCTCTACGCCTATTCAAGCGATCCCTTAGGTCCGGATTTGTTTGTTCTCCATTTCCCCGACTCTGGTTCAGGTGATTTCGCAGGTCGGGATGATTCTTGCGGTTTCCAGTGTTATTACGACCTCGGTCATGTTTACTAACGGACCTGGTCTCTCCGGACTCATCACTGGTGAAGCTCATTGCTTGGTTATTCCGTGATGGATTCTTTCTATGTCACCTCGTCTCCGCCGTGCGAGACCGAGACGTTTGAATTTTCTCAGATGGAGCACCTCTCCGCTCCTGGAAAGTCTCCCTGTTTTCTTGTCTTTCCCCCGCACGCCCTTCATTCTGATCTCGAACAGGTTGAGCGTTCCTGCGGGGGGGGCGAAGGATATCTTATGGGTGACGGAGGAAACCGTATAGGCGACGGTGGCTGCCACCCTTGTCGCGGCCTAGAGGGTCCGGAATTCGCCCGAGATGGGTCGGTCGCATTTGGTGCGCTCCCAGGTACCTAAGTCCGAGCCTCTGCAGGGGTTCGGTTATTCTCAGCTCCTGCAGGCACTTCCACTGGCAGGTTAGCTGGGGCCCGAGCTCGAGTACTCCTCTGAGGCCTAGGTGGAGCGGATGGCTCCGATGGTGCCGGAGGTTGAGTCGGCCTCCTTGTGGCAGCATCCTTTCGCGGGCGCCCGCGGGGCCTCCGGGGGCTGAGCCACCTGCGCCTCTGCGGCTATCCTTGTCAACTCCTTATTCCGTTTGTTGGCCTCTGCCAATAGCTGCTTCAGTTGCCGGTTCTCAAGTTCCACAATAGGAACGTACCGCTCAAGATTGTAGTACATATCCTCTTCTCTTGGCGGAGGAGGTGGTCCCCGGGAATCAGAAGACCCACTTCTCTCCTCAACATCCGGGTTTTCCATTGGTTGTTTTCCAGGACGCCTTGGGTAATTTTCTTCAGGTGTGTTCTGATTGTTTGTGGCCATGACTTTCTCAGGGATGAATGCTTAAGGCTCTCAATGAAAGCACCAAATTGTTGACGCCGTTTTTCGTCAGCAGTGAAAGAAGAGCACGTAAACAATAACTGATAATGGCCAATTTAAATACGACAACACAAACACACGATTTTTACGTGGTTCAGCAGTTAAATCTACCTAGTCCACGAGTCTTTGTTATTAAACTCAAGATTATCTCTGAAAATTCTTCAGCATGAATTCTTCAGAGTTTTCTATTAAGGTTCAGCCTTTCGGTCCATTACAATGGTGCTTAACCTCTCTATTTATAGAGAAGGCTGCAGAATACTATCCCACATATTTTGGGTAGTTACTCTTTTTATGAATAAAATTAATGGCTTTAAATGCCTATAATTAGATATAAAAGGAAACGTCCCCTAAAGACCAGGGGACGTATAACTGACCAAATAATATCCCACGATTCTAGGGGATTTACAGTAATAAATGAGGATTACATCTCGTATGGACAACACTTATAGATATTCAAGGTGGTTATCATATATCTCCAAGGCTTTAGCTTCCCAGGTTTCCCGTCATCTTTCGAGCTAGAGACATCTCCCGAGGTCACATGGCTTTCGAGATCGTATGTGCGTCGATCTCGAGACCCCTGATCCAAGGTCATCTCTGAAGATGGATGCGTCCCCGGAGCTACCTTTCGAGATCATGAACACTCCGAGGTCACAATACTTGAGGTCGTCTATGTCTTGCAGGCTCGATATTCAATCCTGAGCATACTTCAAACCTTATGAGTCCACTTGCTGCGAATCCACCTTTCGAGGTCATATTTAACATAGCTCGAAATCTAGGTATAATAGACTATTTTATCGATGCGTGTAATGCCATAGTTTGTACCTCGAGAACTATTGTAAAAAGACTGGTCAAAATTCCAGAAAAGATGCGCTACTGGTTTTGGTGTAAAAATAGTGTCTATAAGAGGTAATATTTGAGAAAAATGATACTTTGGATGGATTCCGAAGTTATTTTGTAGGGAAGGTCCAAGTTTGGAAATAAGAAAAAATTGAAGAAATATTGCTCTATGAATTGCTCTTTCTTTTGTTAATTTCTGGGACTTCATTGAAAGGATGTTTTTTGCATCTCGGGGAAAAGATCGATTGCTTCTAGGAGAAGATGAGGAAGCCATCATGAGAATGAGTGGGATAGTATGTAATGATTTTTGGGGGATGATAGGAATGCTTTTGGTGAGCACCCTGAGACTAAATTTATAGTAAAGGGTAATCTAGATAAAAAATCAGCCACAATGTTATTCTTGCCTTGGATGTGTTTGATGTCAAAGGAGTAGTTATCGAACCAGACTGCCAGTCTAAAAAATTGGGAATTTTTCATCTTGCTTTTCTTTAGATTGACCATTCCTTTTGACGCGACAAAGTCCATTTCTATCAAGAAATGATGGCCAATTAGATGGAATTCAAATTTTGTAATCCCCATCTTTATTTCCATAAACACTTTTAGGGTAGAGTGATAGTGGAGGGAGTCTTTGAAGTGACCACTCTTGTATCCACATATTCTTCTTTTCCCTGTCTGATCCTGTTTGAGTAGGACAACAATCTAATACCGATCACTAGCGTCTGTTTGCAAGATTCTTTTCCATCAGAAGGAATCTGTAGGGGTGGTAGTGTCTGCATCACTTCTTTTAATTTTTTGAACGCTACAATCTACTCTTGTGACCATGGTGGAGTTTGTTTTTTAAGCATGTCACTGAGTGGTCTTGTCATTTCTGAAAGCTAAGGGACGAAATCCCATAAATAATTAACAATTCCTAAGAACTGTTGGATTTGGACCTTTGTGAAGTTTTCCTTGGGAAATTTGAGTGATTCATGGGTTATGTGTGGTTGGGATTCATATTGGCCTTTGAATAGCTTCATTCCCAAAAATTCAATTTGGGTTTGTCCAATATAAGCATCTTTTTTTTTCTTTTTTCGGATAACATGATTCCATGGGCTTCTGTGAGAGATAAATTGGGCTAGTAGTGTTTGATAGTCTCTTCTTGTGAAAAGAGAAATATGTCATCGATGTAGATCAGAGCCTTTTCTAGAATTGGGCTGTAGATTCTGGTCATGGTCTTTTGGAACAGTGATGGGGCTTGTAACGTCCCAAAATTTCTAATAAGGCTTGATGCCTTGATTAGTGTGCCATGAGGGCATAATTAGATTTTTATGTGTTAATATGATTTAATTGTAATTATATATGTGATTATGTGAATTATATGAGTTATATTATGATATGACTACTTATGCATGTTTAAGTGTATTAAATATACTTCTGGGCCCATTTCAGGTAAAAAATGCATAACTTTGACCGACTGAGGGTATAATTGGGATTATATGTGAATTATGTTATTTAGACCACATTATTATGTTGATATATTTGAGATATTCGGCAGGAGTCGGTCCTTTCGAGCAAAATAGCAGTAAAGTTACAATGGGGATAAATGCCTGGCTTAGAGTGAGCCCATGTGTATTTTTGTAATTTGGTGAGTTATCGGGACTCATTGGGATATGAGTTATACTTGGGGAAATACTGGTATTTTGGGATTAGTGGAGTTAATTGGGAATTTAAGTGAGATTTGTGGTTTAGTTGAGCAATGTGTGGCAAATGACCTTTTTTCCCTCGAGAGGCATGAGTGAGACTTGTGAGAGGTAGGGGCATTTTGGTCTTTTGGGACATTAAGCTGGGAATAGACAAGTGTTGAGCTGATTAGCTCAAATTGACTTCTCTCTCTCTCTCTCTCCCTCTCATTCTTTCCCTCACTTTCTCTCTCTCTCTCTCTCTCTCTCTTCCTTGAAGGCCTTATTCTTTTTGCTTTGAAGAGAAAGCCTTGAATTCCAACCTAGCAGTGATTTGAATTGGGGATTAAGTTGTTGTGGAGGACTGGAACTGTAAAGAAATTAGGAATCCCACTGGGAATTCAAATTGGCTGAGGTAATCTAAGTTTTTCTTTAGTTTGTTAGTTTTGTTGCTTTTAGCGTTCTTGGGGAAAATCAATGAATTTTGTGTTTGGGGGTGTTTTAGAGGTTTTGGATTGCTGTTTATTGTGTATCTGTGTTGTTGGACTATTTTGGTGGTTGAAATTGGGGTGGAAATCAAGTTTGTATTGAGTTTGGGAGAATTGCGATTTCTAAAATCGCTGAAATTTTTGGGTTTCAGGGTGGCGCTGTAGCACTTGGCAAGAGCGCTGTGGCCCATTTGAGTGTTCTTGTGGATGGGTGGTGCCTCAGACCACCTTGGCATCGCGGCTCTTAGTGGGCAGCGCTGCGACGCAAATTGTGAGGGGGATTCAAGGTGGGCTCTTTGCCTAGCCTGGTGTCACAATCCTTAGTGGTGGTCGCCGCGACGCTAATTGGGAAAAGTTTGGAAATGAAGTTTTGGGTTATGAGAACCCAAACCTAAGGGCATGGGAATGTTTTTACTACCCGGTTCAGTAGGATTTAAGGTCCCCGGGGCTAGGGTTTGGTTGTGAAACCCTTTATTGGTTCGATTCTTGATGTATATTCTTTTTTATGGGTATGACTAGGGTGTACCGCTAGGCTCGGGAGGAAAGGATCGCACTCAGGGTCATCATACCTAGTTTGCTCAGGTCTCGAGGTAAGAAAACTACACCTGGATTATGATTAGGGCTTGAGCTCTAGTTAGGGAACATGGTTATAACCATGCTTGAAATGTTTGATTAAACATTATTGAATTGCATAGTGCATATCTATATTAAGTGATAAATGCTTATCTGTTTGTATCTGATTGAAAAGCTCGGCTTATAAGCCGTGGTCGACATTGGTGTGTGGAACGCAGGCCATTATGGTTGGGCCAACCCGGAAGCGCGATATACGCTTGCATGACTCTACAGCCACTTGGAATATGGAGCGTGGTTCACGCTTGGCTGACTCTATAGCTATTTTAAAAGGGATAGTATGATGGGCACCTTGTGGCTCTATGGCCATTTAAATGGATTGAATGCATGTTATTTATGATCTGTAGTCTGTTGAATAACTGTTTATGAGTATGTTTATGTTTTCTTGCCGAGCCTTGGCTCACAGGTGCTACGTGGTGTAGGTAAGGGCAAAGAGAAGCTGGACTAGCCATGAGTTGGAGAGCTTCGGGGGCAAAGTGTACATATGTGGCCTGCTCGATCGCCACATCCCAAATTACTTGCTGGAACTAGGGTTGAACCCTGTTTTGCCACCTAGGCCGGTCTTTTGTATTTATTTCGTATTTGTATCAGTTTATAAGCTCTTTTGGGATCCCGTGTACACACTTATACCTTTTTAATGAAATGATTACTATTTGAACAAAATTTTAATACCTAATCCTTGAGTTAGTCTTAATTGCACTTTTTCAGTCCAAATGACTCGATTAGCGAAGCACTATTTAAAACACACGTTGTAACGGTCCTGGATTAGTAGGGCATTAGAAAGCTATTTTGAGACTAAAAGGAAGAAACGTCGATTGGAAGTGGTGATTGGAAATGCAAAAGGCTGTTTTGGGCCCGTCTTCTTGTTTGATCCCTAACTACCGAAATCTCGCCTTTAAATCAAAATTGAAAATATTTGAGCCTTTCACAGGCTTGTAAATGATGAGTTCCTCTTTGGCAAGGGGAATTTATCATTTGCCAAGAATTTTTTTAAGGGCTTGTAATTGATGACCAATCTTTTTTTTCCTCGAACCTGTTCTGATCTCTTATTGACGTAGAAATCATGGCATGCCCATGATGAGGTGGTTGTGCAATTAGACCTTGTTGTTGTAACTCTTTGCATTCTTCGGATGCCATTTGCTGGTTCAATCAGACCTTGTTGTTGGTTCATGCCTGGGTGACTTGCCTTGGTAAGGTTAATGTCTTCATTGAGCTTGAAGGGTAGATTAATGAAGAACTGTTGGTTTTTCCATAGAGGATGGTTGCACTTTTGGAGGAACTCAGCATGACTTATGGAACAATAATTTTTTATGAGCCTTTGCTTGACCTGGGAGAATGGATCAGGGGGCATTAGGAAATTGTTTGGTATGAATTCTCATGGTGCAAAATGTTGTTTATATCTGAGGCTGCCAGGAAGGATTTTTATACCCTTTTTCTTGGTGTAGACATCAAAACCAATGATTAGATCCTTCCCTAGTAATTTTGAGCCAATTACTCTATGAATAATAGAACATCATGGGAAGAACTGTAATTTAATTGGTTTGCTGATGAGTTATGTATAGAAAATGCTTCCATTTGCAGCGTGGAATAATTGTTTTTCCTTTTTCCAATATTCTGGAGGGAGAACATCAGGGTTCATCATGGTGTATGATGCTCCAGTATCGAAGAAGACTGCCCCCTTGACAAGTTGATCATATTTTGTAGACATGAACATGTTTTAAACCTTAGATAATTTGAATGAGCGATGTCCATTTTCCTTAGATAATTTAAAGGTTTTAAACCTTTTTTGTGTTTCTTTTCTCTTGGAGGACATGAGCATGTTAATTTTGATGGACATTTGATTAGTAGGTCCTTTAGGTTGCAAAACTTTCCGAACCTCTTGGATTGTTTCATGAATTATTGAATGAATTTGTGTTGGGAGTACATATTTTCCAAGACCTTTAGAACTAGCTGATAGATTTCTCCAATTATAGTATCAGCTAGGGTTCTTCCTATTCTTGAGAGAAGTCTAAAATTTTCTTCTCCTAGTGGTTCTGGTATGGAAGAGATTATTGCTTGCTTTAGATTTGGATCATCGATTCCACCTATTTCGTAGAACTGTTGAGTCATCTTCTTGTAACGCTTCTCCAAATCTCTCTTATCAATTAAACAACATTATAGTTTAAAGAATTCCGCGCGTAGTCTTTCTGTGACCTGAGCCTCATCTATTTGTATTCTCCTAGACTTGTCCACCAATCTTGTAGAGTGCCTGTAAACTGGGAGACAAAGTTGAGAAGAATCTTCCCTGTCTGTGCTTCTGGTTTTTGTGATTCCAGGCTGAGCCAAACTTGGAACTCTTGAATCCTTTGGTGCCATTTTGATGGAGGGAGGTCATCTAAAGTAAAAGTTTGAAAGTTTGAACTTTTACTCTTTTGTCGTTGGGGGACATGTGTTGTTGTAGATTCATTTCCACTTTCATCTTTGCTTGTGATAATTAGTTCGGTATGCAAAGTTGACCCATCAAGTGTGGAAAAGTTTCATCGTCATCGTTGGATAGGCTTTCGGTATCACTAGGTACAGTCTCACTAGAAGTGGAATTAATTTCTTGTGACCAGTCTTCTGAAGCTTTTTCTGAGCTAGACAGAGAGCCTTGATCTTTTGAGTCTGTTTCTTTTTCTGTGATGTGGAGGATGTTTGTATGTCGAATCATACGTGATAAAGGATTTGTGGCTGGGTGAACCATAAGTTTCTTTAGTTCGTTTTCCGGTTGACTTGGTGATTCTTTCTTCTTCCCTTTTTTTTTGTCTTATGTTGTTGATTTTCATCAAGCATTCGTCTTAGTTGTAAAATAGAATCTTCTTGTATAGAGCCAGTAATAGAAAATGGGTGAGAGGTTTTTGGCAGTGTAACAATTTTCCAAGGGACTGGTGTAATAGTCATCCCAAAAGGAGATGAATTTCCCAGATAACTAGTGGAAGGGGCCTTTGTTGGCTCTTGTTGACAAAACTGGTTTTTGAGAGATTCATACTGAGTTTTTAGGCTCTTCATCTTGACTTCTTTCTCTAATAAGACTGGCATTGGGACTGAGTTCACTTTTATGATGGCCAGAAGGTCTTCACGAGTCTATGGATCTTTGCAGTGAGTTTGTAACTCTCTACTAAACCAGGACCATTACACTGTATGTTTAAAATTGTGCTTAACTTGTTAATCGAATCATTAGGACTAAAACATGTAGTTCAGGTTAGTTAAAATTTGGTATAAAAGTTTTTGGTTAAACGATTGCAACTTTTCATTAAAAGATTTAGTATACATACACAGAATCCCAAAGAAAATAAGAGTTTAAAAGTTAATACAAGGAAAAATAAACGAAGTACATAACAATCGTCCTAAGCAGCAAAAATACTAAACCCTAGCTTTCCAAAAGAAGTCTCGACCGTGATGGTCGATTAGGCTGCCTATGTACACGCTGCCCCCGAAGCTCTCCAACTCTTTGCTGATCCAGCTTCCCCTTGCCCTTACCTGCACCACGTAGCACCTGTGAGCCAAGGCCTAACAAGAAAACTCAATCACACATACAAATAATCAACATATTACAATTATAAACATCTTGCTTAATAATTAATAACAATACTCAACAATATTAAATTTATTCACTCGACCATAGGGCCACCCAAGTGCGCACCTTACTTGTTTCGTTCAGACAGATATTGAGCTAGACAGGCGTAACTCACGCTCCAATCTATTTTTGAGCGACCATAGTGCCATACTAGTACGTACCGCACTTAGAGATATGAGAAAACGTACAATGCATACATAACTCAACTATGTAAAGCACCGTTATACACACTCAAACAAACATTTCAAGACAGAGTCATAGCTAATTCAAACACAGGGGCTTAAGCTATAGTTTCAACCAGGGTGCAATTTTCTTACCTTAAGTTCCATGCGGATGACGATACGACCTCAACTACGATTCTGATCTCGAGCCTTGCGGTAATCTAGTCACAACATATTAACGGATAATCTTCAAGAACTAAACCAATTAACAGCTTCAAGGTTGATTCCTAGCCTCTGGAACCACAAATTCTACTAAATTGTGTAGTAGAATCCTTCCCGAGCCCTTAGGTTTGAGTTCTCGTACTCAAAACCCCTCTTTGGCTAACTTTCCCAATTTGAGCCGCGACGCCCCTCATTAACGGTCGCGACGCTCCACAAGTCAGAAAGCCCCAACCTATTTTCCCTAGGCATGCGCCATGGCACAACCTACTAGGCGCCAAGGAGATTCAGATAATCGTCCTAGTTTCTGAGTTCATGCGGGCCACGGCGCACCAAGAACAGCCGCACAGTGCAACCCTGCAAACCCAGAATTTCCAACATTTTCTCCGAGCCAAAACTCACAAAATTCACCCCAAATCACAACTAAACTCATAATTAAGCCCTGAAAAAGCACTAATACACTATAAAAATCAAAATAAACCCATAAACTTCATCAAAACTCCAACAAACAGTTCAACCGCACTCTTGAGTTTACAACTCAACCAAAAGCTTAAACCAATTAAAGAATTCACCAAAACAGAGGAGGATTCTTACCTTAATTGAATAGCTACGACCTCAAGCTGCTTCATAGCCCAATTCACAGCTTCAACTCTTTCAATACCCACCAAGATCACCTCCAAGCTTAATAACCCAAGAGTTTTTCTCAAGAAAAACCAAAGTCTAAGAGAGAGAGAGAGAGAGAGAGACCTTTACTTAGTTCTTTAATGTCCTCAAGGAAAAAATGGTCATTTGACACCACTTTCCCGCCAAACCTCAAATTTCATTTAAAAGTCCCAATTAATCCCACTAATCTTCCAAACACTAATATTTTCCCCCAATTATAACTCATACTCTAATATCCCCGGTAATTCACCAAATTACTAAAATACCCCTAGCCCCGAGCCAAGCATTAATCCCTGATGTGACTTTTCCGCCAAATTTCTCACAAGGATCGCCTTGTGCTACACATCTCAAATATATCCACATAATAATGTGGTCCCACTCACAAAGCACATATAATTACAATTGTACCCTCAACGAGTCGAAATTACGAAAATGCTATTTTCCACCAAAACGAGCCCACAATTACATTTAACTCTAAATTACATTTTATATGAGATTTTTAATAGAGTGTGCAAAAATATGGTTTTTTTAAAAAAAAAAGGTTAATCTATGGCTTTTTTTTTTTTTTTTTTTAAATTTTCACTTTTATGAGTTTATTTTCCCATATTTTTGTATAAAAGTTGGTTTATGCCATAGTTTTACTCTTAATCAAATTTGGAAGGGTATGTTTGTAATTTAATTATTATTTTTTTAGGTTATTTTTTTTTATATTGTTTTTATATTACTAATTTTATATTAAATTTTTCTTTGGTTGTTTTGCAAATTTTTTTTTGTAATATGAATTGTTTTTAAAATTATTATTTATTTATTATAAACATGTTTTTTTTTTTTTAAGATTGTACGTTTTTTTTTTCAAATCCTGGGTAGGGTAACCAGTTACTTGACTGATCTTTAAAAAAAATCATAGAGCTAGGTTAAATAACATGCACCAGGAGGGGTAACCAGTTATCCTGAGATGAGTAACTTTTTGTCATAAGAGGGGTAACCAGTTACCTTAGAGGGGTGACGAGTTACTCATATTAAATATGAAAAGAAACATCAAATTTGAAGGAAAAAATGAAAGAACACTTCATTAAAAAAGGAAGAAGAAGTAACTATGATTTTAGTAACATAAGTAACTAGTTACCATAAAGAAACCATAAATATACACACACCAGAACGTGAAAGTAACCAGTTACCCTCAGAAATATACACACAAAGAATGTGAAGGTAACCAGTTACCCATTCACATTTTCATATTTTTCATATTTTTATTAGTTTTCTTTCCAAATTTTGCTATTCCTATAAGTGTTACAGTAAAAAGAAAATGCTGAAAAAATTGATTTGATTTTTTTTTACATATAATGGAAAAAACTATAAGAAAATTACAATAATAAAAGATAATAAATAAAAAATAGTAGAATAATTATGTAATGTTAAAATATGTGTGAAAAAAAAGAAAAAAAAAGAAATAGAATGAGAAAAAAATAAGTACAAAAATGAAAAAAAAATATGAAAAAAAAAGAAAAGAAATGATGAATGAAAAAAAATAGATGAATAAATAAGAATGAAAAGAAGAAGAAGAAAAATAATGGAAAAATGAAAAGAAAAAAAAATATGAATGAAAAAATTGGTAGAAAAAAATGAAAGAAGAAAAAAAAAAGCTCATATGTGTGAAAAAAGAAAAAAAATGGAAGGAGAAAATAATAAATACAAAAATGAAGAAAGAATAGAATGAAAAAAAAACTGAAAAAATATGAAAAAAAAACAATACAAATGAAAGAAAAAAATAGATAAATAAATAAAAAATGAAAAAAAGAAGAAGAATGAAAAAATGGAAAGAAAAAAAGATGAAGGAAAAAATTGGTAGAAAAAAAAAAGAAAAAGGAAAAAATGGAAGAAAAAACAAGTAAGGAAAAAAAGAAAAAATAATAAAAAAAATAAAATAAAATAAAATTATCTTCAAAATCAAAGAAAACATAACTATGATAAAAAAAAAGTGATATTTCCATATTTTAGTTAGCTACTAATTGTGTTTTCCATACTTTAACTTTTTCTTTAATAAATCTCCCATACAAATTAAGAAAAGTATAACTCCCATATTTTTGCACATTGATGGTATAAAAGCCATATTTTTTAAAAATTCCCTACATTTAATACACATAAGCATGCATAAATAGTCATATTATAATACAACTCATATATTCACATAATCACACATATATTCAATTAAATTCACATATAAATCCATTTATGCCCTCCCGGCACGCTAATCAAGGTTTAGATTATTAGAAAATTTGGGACGTTATAGAGTTTATCGATGACAGTAGTCAGAGATTGTTCAACTACTGTCTCTATTTTGGTATTTTGTAACTCGACCTATTTTAAGACCTTGTTTTGGGCAATCATATTTTCTGATTGTTAGTTGAGAACCTCTTCTGCTAGAGAGACTTTTTTAGTGACCCATTAGCGTTCCTGGTTGTGGAATTTTGAACCTTTGGTTGGTGAGAAACCGTACCTTGGTCCTCTTGCATATCGAATTTTTTGAGAGGAGGAAAATCTGACTCATACTTAGTAGTAGTCATCATACAAAATTGTGGAATTTGTTGGAACTGATTTTGAGCAGGAAAATTTTCTCCATGTTGCTGTATCCATTTTGCATTTTTTTGTAGCATGGTAGGATGTTCTGTTGAGGAGCTGCAACTAGAGACCTTTGGGAGTTTGTTAGGGTAAACTCTGTGTCCCATCCAGTTGGTTCTGGGAAAGGTCAAGTAAGTCTTTGGGAGCAGAATATTTGAAAATATAGTCAAACTTTCCAGAAGGTTGTCCCAACAACCGTATTCCCTTTTCTCCTTTTTCTAACCGCTGCTTAAGCTGTTTTCCTGAGCTAGGACATCGCTTTGGGGGGTCGACTTCTGTTTTTAGGCAGCTATTGTAGTCGCAAACATCCCAATACTTATGTTCGTCCGAGGATTCAAAAGCATAAATAGGACTGCCCCGAGAATCAAAGGATTGGATTTCCACAACAGTTGGTGTGACAAAAGTCATCATGCACTGGGTGGTGAAGCAACTGGGATATTTTGTTTGAGTTCTGTCAAAGATTATTTCGACAGAGCCATCTTCTTTCTTGTGATAAGATGGGTCAGTTAGAGTCTAGACTGCATTTTGAGGTTGGTGGAGCATCTCATAATTTGTTATCCACGAACTAGGAAAAATCTTCATAAAATCATTTGTAGAGATTTGCCTTGGGATATGAATGCATGTTGGAACTTGGGTAGAGTCTACCGAGACCAGCAATGCTTCTTCATCTATTGGCAAAAAAAGATCCAAAGCGTGATCTTGGAGTCTGTATGCCATCTAGTAGTGAAGAGTAGCTCTAATAGAAGTGAGATCTTGGTCAATTCCAGCCAATTGGACTTCAACTTTGAAAGCATCAGTCAATTGATTGTCTTTAAGAGACATATTAAAGTTAGGGAACAATGTAGTAATTATTGTTCCTACTTTTAATGTAGTCGCTATGGTTGCAATGCTTGCATGTTGGTATTTCCTCATTCGGGTGTCTAGCAGACCCATTTGGCAACCAATCGAAAGGTCCTTTTTGCCATGAAGGGAAATAGCTAAACGTATGACACCAAAATGAATATGGGAGAATCCCTGCGCAATCCACCAGGGAATAAATTTAGGAGGGATTTGTAAAGTAACGAATTGAACATCAAGAGTAGCTCTCAATTTACATTCACAAAATATAGAGGCTTAGATATATTCTTTTGGGGCTTTGTAGGAGGGTTTGATAAGGGCTTTAATGGATCAGTAAAAGAAGTAGCAGATTTTGGGAAAATTTGGTATTGGCTAATCAAAGGAAGGTTGCTATTAGCGATGTTGTTTTCTTCTAGAATATATGATAGTTCATAATTAAAGAAAGACAAGTTTGTTGGCTGTGGAATTGTGGAAAGATGGAGAAGAAGTAAGTGAAAAGGGAGATATAGCAGGAGCACTAGATCTTGTAGAACTAGAGGATGAGGTTTCGCTTGCAATGATCAAAAGTAGAGACTCGTCAGTAGGATAGGATGAAGTATGACTCTGATACCATTAGGTTATGAAGCCAGTTACATTTTTTTGTAATTGGTTTCTTTGTTCCTTTTGTAGGCTCATTTAAAGATCAATCCCCCTAAGAGGTCTGGAAGTAAAGTTCAAAGTTTCAATGAAAAGCTTGTCATTACGAACTTGAAACCGGTTACATGTTTTTGTAATTGGTCTCTTGAGTTTTGTTATAGGGTTTCTAAAAGTATTCCTATTTGTTGAATAGGAAGAGTTCTGATAATGCTTTCTATTCTAGGTTGGTGCCAAATATTTTTAAGACAAAAATGTATAATAACTTTTTGTAACTGTTTACTATATATATTTTTTGTATCATTTAGCTAATTTGTTTGTGTAATTGGTTATAGACCTTGGTAACCAGTTTCTATGTTTGAGTGTTATTTATTTTGTTATTTTTGTTTCATTTGACTGTTTTGGATTTTTATCCTACTTCTAGGGAGAGACACAAACCTGAATTGAAGAATTTTAAGTTTGGGCCGATATATTTGCCTAAGGAGGCTCCTGATAGTACAGTAGAAGTTGATTCGGGAACCCAGGTACTTGTTAGTGTTAGTGTCAGTGATTTTTTAAAAAATTATTATTTGTTGTAAGTTTATAGGTTTTTTTTTGTGGTTTGTAATGTATTTGATTATATATTTTTTTGGGTTGATAATAAAAAGTTAAAAATGATTTGCAAAACAATTACTTCAATAAAAAACAGTCAACAAACAATTATTGGTGATATTGGAAGTCGGAGGTCTTAGTTCATGGGGAAACTTTATGAGTTGTCTGCTATGATTGGAAGAATGAATGAAAAATTTAGAAAAAGTTGGACGTTCTCTTGAGGAAAGTGCATGATTTGATGAAGGGAAAAAGCCAGTTGATTTTGATAAAGTTTCTAGCCCTGTTTCTCCTGATAGTAAGGTAACTGGTTTCTCTAATTTAATAGTATGTTGTTATGTGTAACTTTGTTTTGGTGTAAACAATTTCATTTTGTTTTGGTTCAGGGTTCTGGGAAGGATTTAAGTGAAGATTTTGATGGTAGTAAGGTAACTAGTTTTTCTAATTTAATAGTATGTTGTTATGTATAACGTTTTTTTTAGTGTAACTAGTTTCATTTTGTTTTTGGTTCAGGATTCTGGAAAGGATTCAAGTGAAGATTTTGATGGTGTTTATAGTGGGTTGGAGTTGTCAAATATTGAAACTCCAACTAAGGCATTGAAATCAACCATTTTTTACTTTGTATTATTTTATTTAAAAGATAATTTGTTGTAACTGGTTTTCTTCTTCTTGATTATAGGATTTTGCAAAGAAGGCTGAGTTCAGTTATGAGGGTGTAAGTTTTGATCGTATATATACATTGATTCAGAGGTTTTGAAAGTTATTGATAAAACTACTGAGTATGCAAATAGAAGAAAAGAAATTAAGCAAGAGCAATAAGAATGATTGAAAATTTGTGGAGGTTGGTGATGCTAATGAAATTCCAATTGCAATTGAAAAGAGGGAGCTTAAACCCAGTGCTCATGTTAAATCTCATTTTGTACTGAATTTTGTTCGTCTGAAGCAAAAGAAGATATGAAGAGGAAGGTAGAAGAAGTGCTTATTGTGCGAGGGTTGCTTCCATTTAATGATGAAATTGGACACAATGTTTCAAAGGATGAGTGCATGGATTATGATGCTTTGATTGAGGATAAGATGATTTTTAAAACAAGTATGTATATTTTTTTTTTATATATTTATATTTTTGTTATGTATATTTTATTAATATAGTTATTTGTTTTTTTTTGTTCTAGAAGGGAGAAGAGGTTTTCTGATCCTGATAACATTATCAATCCACTGATGGATTTTAGTTTTGTTAAAATTTATGAAAAGATGTGGTTTTACAAGCTTCAAACTTGTGGGGAGGAGCGGATGGACACGGTAAGTAACCAGGTTCTTGTTATAATGTTTGTAACTGGTTTCTTGTTTGATTTAAAATTTAGTTTTTTTTTGCCTAATGGTCACGATAAGTAACCATGTTCTTGTAATAATGTATGTAACTGGTTTCAATTGGGTTTTGCTTTTTATAGTTTTGTTCATTTTTTTTTTGTTAATATTTCTAATTGCTTTCTTTCTATTTCTTTAATGTTATATTGTGTGTAACTAGTTTCTTAGTTTTGACTTTTGTTTGTTTATTTTTTTTGTAGCATATCAATGTTTGCTTTTACTATATGAGGAAGAAAATTAAGTTCGTTGATAGTTTGAACAAGAGGGTTACAACTACAAACTCCTAGTTTGTGCAACTGTTAAGGGTATGTATGATAATATTTTGGCAGCCATATGTGATCAAAGTAGCATTCGTTTTGATAACTTGGTTTTTGATTATATAATTGGTGAATAATTTTATTGTAACACTACTTGGATGGATGTGGATCATGTTTTTTTTTCTGTACATGTTAAGGTTTAGTTACATTGGATTTTGATACACTTTTGCATAAAGAATATGATGCTAACTTTCTACAACTCTTTGGTGGGGAAGAAGAATGAAAACTTTGTTTTGCCATATGTAAATGCTTATTCAGTTATTATACCATATTTCTTGGAGTTTCTTCATTTTTATGTTGGTAGGAAAGACCTGGATTTAAAGGTGGGTTCATATTCTGTGGGGATGAAGGAACCATTGGATTTTAAGTTTGCCAAATACCTTCATTTTCAAGAGGACAGGTAAGTAACTGGGTTTTGTGTTTTTTCGTTTATTTTTTGATTTTATTTATTTTTATTAATTACATTCTATTTTTTATTTTCGCAGTGACTGTGGAATATTTGTTATAAAGTTTGTTGATTTGTTTATCCATGAGAAGATTGATGACATACCAAAATGCATGACTGCCAAAGTTGCTACCTATCACGATAATCTTGCTATTAACTTGTATACTCATGGCAAAAAAAAGTAGATTTGTGGGTACAAGACAGAAGATGAGGGTCCATCAAAGAAATCAAAGAGGAGGAAGATGAATAACTAGATATATGTAGAATTTTTAAGTTGTAGTTATGACTTGGCTTTTGTTATAGAATTTTTAAGTTGTAGAATTTTTAAGTTGTAGTTATGACTTACCCAAACTTTTCTACACATTTTACCCCAAAATCATCATTACACCCTATAGTTTACCCATATTTTCCATATTATTATTAATTTAATTAATTTAATCAATTTAATTAATTTAAATTGATTATTTTAATACTCCCATTTTGGCTATAAATAGAGAATTTTCAAGACCATTAATGTGTGCTTATTTTGGGAGAGGTTACACTACACATTCTACACTTTCAAGACCCTCCATTCTCTTCATCTTTCTCTTCTTTTTGGTTATTTTTTTTATGAGTTTTTAGAGGAAAATTTTTGGGGTTTCTCCTCCAAATTTTCCTATTTATGTTTGTAATTTCTATTCTAGTTATGAGTTTATAATCTTTTTAGGATTATTAAGGTGATGATGAAACAATATGTAACTAGATAGTATTTATGTTGTATGTTGATTTCCCATTTTGTGCAATAAAGTTTATGAATTTTCTTCTTCAAATATTTTCTTTCATCTTAAATATCATTTATTTTTTATTGTCAGCACATATTTACAATTTGTTCTTCGTTAGTGCAAAATCATAATATTATTTGATTAAGGTGTGCCATTAAATTGTGCACATCAAATGCTTAGAACAAAAATATTATGTTTTGCCTTATAAATAATGTTATTTGATTTTTTGTTGTTTCATTAGGTTGATTCACATTAAATACTTTGAAATTATACTTTTTTAAAAGTGAAGAAAAATCTTATCTTTTTAGAAGTAATTTGTGCTTAAAATTATAAATCTATTTGGAAAATGATAGTTTGATTTATTTTAACTATCACTAAAACTTGGGAATCAATGTACTTATAAATATTATTGAACTTATATTTTGTGGATTCTAATACCTTAATAATATTCTTTTACCATCTTGATTTCTACTAGTAATTTATTTTTATTTTCTTAAATTTCTTTATTATTGTCTCTTATTTGATTTTCTTGTCACAAATTCTCATCAATCTTTGGAGCTAGGTTAGAATTTATTAATTTTGATTTAAAATAGTTTTATTTTTTATTTTAGACAACTCCATTGGGTTCGATCTCCTGCTTACACGAACACTATATTTCATATACGATTCGTGCGCTTGCGAGTTATAAATTTTTAAAACATACCCGTTTTGGGTCCAACATATTTTTTTGCCCATATATATTGAAAGTTGAGTTAGTTTTCCCATATTTATGTAAAGTTCTCCTAACTATTCTAGCTCAAGGATCCTTCAGCTAGATATTAGTAACATCGATTAAAAGAGCCTCTCCTTGAAATATCAATTAGATACCTGTATCATCAAATCAATGAGGATAAAAAAGCTTCTTCTAAAAATAGTTAAAAAGGAACAAAAGTAGCCTAAAATGGCACAAGGAAAACAAACAAATTTGTAAGATTGAATGTATAGTGTTGATAGATAAAGTTTTTCAGTTCTTCAGAATATATTGTATCATAAGGGTAGCTTCGTCATGAACAAACTGATACAAACCAAGCTTACAAACAGGCACAAACCAAGCCTACAAACATGCACAAGCCTACAACACAGACACAAAAAGTCTACAAACAAATAAAACCAACATACAAACAGACACAAAAATAAGCCTAAACTCCCAAGTACACTTCACTGAGAAATACTCGCACTCGTTTAAACTGAGATCAAACAGGTCCAACACCTAGAAGATCACAGGTCCAACACCCAGAGGATTAGCAGGTCCAACACCCAGAGGGTCACCAGGTCGAGCACCCAAGCTCTGAAGGGTCATCTGACCTAGCACCTAGTTCTTATAGACCAACCAAGACTTAACATTTTCCCAAAGGTATCAATCGTGCATCGTCAACTACGATCCAAAGAAACAAAGAGCAGACCCCATGATCCCATAATCATGGGGAGGTGGACACGTATCTCCACTCACAATGATCGTGTACCAAACCATGATCTCCAGTACTACTAATCATGTAACAGCCCCTGAGTACTATAAATAAAGGACCCAGGGCTTCATAAATGAGACTTTTTGTTTCCCTGAGATCTCTTTTTCTGGAATTTTGGGAGAAAAACTCTGGGCAAATTAATAACGAGTGAATACTTTTGTTCATCAGTGTAATTGTGGAGTGATTCAATATTAAAAGCTAAGTGGATTAGGTAATTACTGTTCATCAGAACAGGGCTGGACCACTATAAATTTTTCTATGTGTTTGTTTAAGATAATCGTACTCTGTCGTTTATTCTATTTATTTCATTCAAAAGGTGTCATATACTGTACATACTACCGTTGGTCAATATCACAGGTCAACATTTTGGTGCTTTCATTGAGAGTACGGAATCAAGAAACACACTTTCATCATTTTTACGATGCCTCCAAAACCCAACCAGACAAAGAAGACGACTCCCAGGGATTCCAACACTCAAGAGCCCATCGATCTCGTTAACGAACCTTAGGTGGAGGTTGGAGACCAACCCGATGCAGAAGATCCACAAGATGAGATGGCGCAGTTTCTGGCAAGGCAAGAGGCCTTTGCTGCAGAAATTTCCCTCCGGAGAGCGACTATGGAACGAAAACAATGGGAGATAGATGAGCAGGTCCAGAGGATGATCCAGAGGGAGCAGGAAGCTGACCAGAGGCACTAGGAGGCTGCTATGGCCCTTGAGCCGGGTACTCAGTTCGCCCGAGCTAATGCTGAAGCCACTGCTCAGGCGGTGAGGGAGGCCCAGGTCAAATCAACAGGAAGGCGAGACAGCAGTAACAGAGAGTCCCAAGGGAGGAGTTGAATCCCATGGATGCTCTCAGAGCCACTTTCCTAGAGACGGGATGAAGGGGCACATTCCAAGACTGCCTCCTCCATGACTAAGAAGAATAACACTTCATCTCGGAGTAGGAGTGTTACCAACCCGAAGACCCCCTTCTAGTGGGACCAACAAAACAACGTAGGAGATGAGGGTCAAACATCTGAGAGGCATGACAGGAATGGAAGCTCACGATCAAGGACCTGACACCATGTTCCCAAGTGATATATGGGTTCACGGAAGAATTCCTAGCACCAGCAGGAACTATCAGACTATCAGTCACGGTGGGAGATGCCCCCAGGCACGAGACTGTGATGACAGAGTTCCTGGTGGTAGATTGCTCATCGATTTATAATGTAGTGATCGGGAGACCCCTCCTGATGGCGTTACACGCATCAGTATCTATCTTTGAAGTTCCCCACAAGCATAGGGCAATGATGCATACAGGGTAACCAAAGGGAGGCACGAGAATGCTATAACGCGTCAGTGGTCAAGGAAAAGAAAGGACCATGCATAAAAAACATGATAGTAATCTGCTACGAAGAGAATGAACGAACCGATGAGGTTGTCAACATGGAAGTTGACGTTGAAAGAAACACTTTACTGGAGCCGGGGGCTCCTTTTAACGAAGATTTGTTATTATAGCAAGTTTCCCAAAGCGAGGGAAATGACATCGATCCTCGCTTTGGGTATGACGTCATTGGGGGTAGGACCGGTCGAAGATCTTGGAAAAATCCTACTAGATGAGGAGGACCCGACTAGAGTAATCAAAGTCGGGAAGCAGTTAAAGGTGGAAATTAAGGCACGGTTGGTGGAATTTTTGAAGAAAAACTAAGACGTCTTTGCCTGGTCACATAAGGACATGGTTGGAATTTCTCCATCCGTGATAAGTCATGTCCTCAATATAGACAAGAACTACCCACCAGTGCAACAAAAAATGAGACTGCTTGACAAAGACCGATCTCAAGCCCTGAAGGAGGAGGTCAAGCGGCTATAGGAAAAGGATTTTATAAGGGAGGCCTACTACCCAGATTGGGTATCAAACCCCGTGCTGGTCCCAAAGCCAAATGGGAAGTGGAGAACATGTGTGGACTTCACATATCTGAACAAGGCCTGCCCCAAAGACTGCTTCCCACTACCCAGAATAGACCAACTAGTCGATGCAACGACAGGACATGAAATACTCTCATTCATGGATGTGTATTCTGGGTATAATCAAATAAGTATGCACCCTCCCGACGAGGAACATACCAGCTTCCGAACAGACCAGGGATTGTACTGTTATAAGGTGATGCCATTCGGCTTGAAGAATGCAGGAGCCACCTACCAGCGTTTAGTGAATGACATGTTCCGAGACTTTATCGACAAAAATATGGAGGTATATGTCGATGACATGTTGGTCAAGTCCAAAGAAGCTGGAGGGCATGTTCGAGACTTGGAGGAATGCTTTGCAATACTTAGAAAGTATAGTGATAACTCTATAAAATAGAGTTATTTTTACCATATTTTATATGCTAATTGTTGCTTAGTTCTTGAGTTTTTAATTGATTTGTTAAGTTTTTAAGTAATTTTTAATTTATTGGGTTTATTTTGATTTTCTATATTTTTGTGTGTTTTTATAGTTATTTTGTTGTAAAATGTTGTAGTTAATTAGTTGAATTATTATTATTTAGTTTGAGGTAAAAAATGTTGTATTGTTGAACTTAAATGTTAAATATAAATTAAGTTATAATTAATATTTTCAAAGAATTAACTTGATTTATTTTATAGTGAAAATATTTTATTATGATTTATTTTATGTTTATTTAGTTAGGGAATTTGGTGTATTTTTGTGCTTGAAAGACAAGGATAGAAAGCTAAAAAAGAAAGGAAAAAATGGCATTTTCAAGGAAAAGAAATGAAAAGCTTGGAATTTATGAAAGGCCTTCAGCCTTCCTACCTCCTTCGGGCCCAAGCCCAGCACCCAGGCCTGCCTCCAGCCGAAGCCCAGCCAAGCCTCCAAACTCCTGGCCGAAGCCCACACGCCAGCACCTCCCTACACCACCGAAGCTCCCAGGCCAGCCTCTCCAGCTTCCAGTTGCCCCATTTCGGCCCAGCACTCCCAGGCCCGTGCCTCTTCATGCTCTTCAGCCGCCTAGCCCATTTTCCCAAACCCACGGTCATCCAGGCCACAGCAGGCCCAACGCGCCCCAACCAGCCACCTGCAGCCTTGCTGCTAGCCCAAGTCAAATGTGTACAATTCTTCTTGAGCCCAACAAATGCCTAAATGTCCCCTTGTCCCCTTATGTCTAAAATTGCCCTTTTTTTTACCCAAACGTTTCTACACATTTCACCCAAAAATCATCATTACACCTAAAATTTACCCCTATTTGTCATATTATTATTAATTTAATTAATTTAAATTGATTATTTTAATACTCTCATTTTGGCTATAAATAGGGAGTTTTCAAGACCAATTGGGGGTGCTTATTTTTGGGAGAGGTTACACTACACATTCTACACTTTCAAGACCCTCCATTCTCTTCATCTTTCTCTTCTTTTTGGTTATTTTTTTATGAGTTTTTAGAGGAAAATTTTGGGGGTTCCTCCAAATTTTTCTATTTATGTTTGTAATTTTTGGGTTTGTAATTTCTATTCTAGTTATGAGTTTCTAATCTTTTTAAGATTATTAAGGTGATGATGAAACAATATGTAACTAGATAGTATTTATGTTTTGTGTTGATTTCCCATTTTGTGCAATAAAGTTTATGAATTTTCTTCTTCAAATATTTTCTTTCATCTTAAATATCTTGTATTTTTTATTGTTATAACATATTTACACTTTGTTCTTCATTAATGAAAAAACATAATATTCTTTGTGTAAGATGTGTCATTAAAATGTACACATCCAATGCTTAGAACAAAAATATTATGTTTTGCCTTATAAATAATGTTATTTGATTTTTTGTTGTTTCATTAGGTTGATTCACATTAAATACTTTGAAATTATACTTTTTGAAAAGTGAAGAAAAATCCTATCTTTTTAGAAGTAATTTGTGCTTAAAATTATAAATCTATTTGGAAAATGATAGTTTGATTTATTTTAACTATCACTAAAACTTGGGAATCAATATACTTATAAATATTATTGAACTTATATTTTGTGGATTCTAATACCTTAATAATCTTCTTTTACCATATTGATTTCTACTATTAATTTATTTTTATATATTGTCTTTAATTTCTTTATTATTATCTTTAATTTTATTTTCATTATACAAAAATCTCATCAATCTTTGGAGCTAGGTTAGAATTTATTAATTTTGATTTAAAATAGTTTTCTTTTTTATTTTATACAAATCCTTTGGGTTCGACATCCTTGCTTACACGATCACTATTCTATATGAACGATTCATGTACTTGCGATATAAATATTTAAAACATACCCGTTTTGGGTCCATCATATTGCATGAAGTTAAACCCTCTCAAGTGCTCGTTTGGAGTTGGTTCTGGTAAGTTTCTCGGATACATAGTCAATTCACGTGGAATTAAGGCTAACCCCAAGAAGATCAAAGCATTGATCGACATGAAGTCACCTACCACAATCAAAGAAGTGCAAAGCTTGACCGGGAGAGTAGCTTCCCTCAGTAGGTTCATATCAAAGTCTACGGACAAGTGTGTCCCTTTCTTTAAATTACTAAGGGGTAGCAAGAAGATCCAATGGACCGAGGAACGTGAGAAAGCTTTACAAGCCTTGAAGGAGCATCTCACTCAATCTCCCGTCCTAGCGAAGCCAATATATGGTGAATTACTATTCATCTATTTGGCAATCACTAAACATGCAATCAGTGCTGCTTTGGTAAAGGAAGAGAACAGGGTACAACACCCTGTATACTATATCAATAAAGGCTAGTAGGTGCGGAGTCTAGGTATCCCCCTCTTGAAAAACTAGCCTACTATTTAGTAATTGCCTCTCGAAAGCTGCGTCCATATTTCCAAGCTCACTCGATCCCAGTCTTGACTGATCAACCACTAAGACAGGTTCTTCAGAAACTAGAGGCCTCGGGACGATTACTCAAGTGGGCAGTGGAACTAGGATAGTTTGATATCACTTATCATTTGAGGATGGCGATAAAAGGACAAGCATTGGCAGACTTCATAGTCGAAGGCACCAACCTTGAAGACCCTTCCTACCAATCGGAGAATGGAGATACCGAGAAAGAAGGAGATACTCTTGTATGGAAGCTATATGTTGATGGAGCATCCAATGAACACAACTCAGGCATAGGAATCATACTAATCACTCCGGAGATTCATCGAATCCATTGCACTCTCAGATTTAGATTCAACTCTTCAAACAACGAGGCTGAGTACGAGGCATTATTAGCAGGGTTACGCTTGTCTTGGGATGTGCATGCACAATCCCTGGAGATATTCAGCGATTCCCAACTAGTGGTGTACTAGGTACTGGGGGAGTATCAAGCCAAAGGACTTAGGATGGTGCAGTACCTGAACAAGGTAAAGGACTTGTTGGCACAATTCAATAAATACTCAATTATACAAGCACCGAGAGAGCAGAATGCCAATGCCGATGCCTTAGCTAAGCTTGCAAGTGCCAAAGATGCAGACACCCTAAATGTTATTCCTGTCGAATACTTGGCGGAAATAAGCATAATCGAGTAGGAGGCACTACCTATTGAGTTAGGAGATACATGGATGACCCATATTATTAACTATCTCAACCAAGGAGTAGTGCCCAGTGATCGAAACAAAGTAAAAAAGTTGGTGAGACAAGCTGCACGATATATGATAGTTGAAGGGGTACTGTACAGACAAGGGTACTCCCTACCACTGCTAAGGTGCGTTACACCCGACCAGTCAAAGCTGTTAATGATCGAGGTACACGAGGGGTTTTGTGGAGATCACGCTGGGGGGCAAAGCCTATTAAAGAAAATCCTAAGACAAGGATACTTCTGGCTGACGATGAATGAAGACTCGATGGAGTATGTAAGAAGATGCCACAAGTGCCAGATGTTCTCCAAGATACCCCAGGCAGAACCTAACGAATTAACACAGATGCAAAGCCCTTGGCCCTTTGCTATATGGGGGATCGGCCTTGTAACGACCCGGATTTTCAAGACTCAATAATGCGGAAATATAAATGTTTTCATTTAACAAAGTGTCTCAAAAACCCATAGAAAAAAAAAAATTTTAAAAAGTCGTATGGCCATACTTAACATTTAGTTACAAACATGTTTTATAATGATTAGAGTGAGCCTAGTTTAGGAAAATTACACAACATTTCCAAAAATAAAAAGGCTTCCCAAAAGGTCGGTCCACATGTACATTTGCAAGGAAGACTCTAGCGCTCACTGCTCTGCCTTGCCCTTGTTCTTACCTACAACATGAAACAACTAGGTAAGCGAAAACGCTTAGTAAGATCAACTTCCAAACAAAGCAGATAGAGAAATAGGGATCCGGACCCATCCGGACCCTACACAATCAATTTCAAGAACGCTAAAGCGTCCTGGCAAACTTATGGTCATGCCTGATAACCAAGGATAAATTAATTCACATCTAGATAAAAATCCTGCACTCAGAAAAATCCCAGAACAAGCAGATATATTATATCACAACTATATCTTATCAACAATTATATCCCTGGACTCAGAAAATCCCAGAGCAAGCAGATATATTATATCACAACTATATCTTATCAACAACTATATCCCTGCACTCAGAAAATCCCAGAGCAAGCAGATATATTATATCACCACATAATTCGAGACCAACGCTCGACAATTTCCAACAATTCATGCGTAACACGCCCTCCAACATAATTGCTAATCTGTAAAAGAGAACTGAGTCCCCACACTAAGATCTAGCCAATAAATATTCTCATCAAGGGTAACTATCGTGTTACCTAGGGCATCGCTACATATTAAAGAGTGTAATCCAATTTACACGATTTTTTGGAGACATCTATGTTAATCAGTGGTGCTGGTGAGCAGCTGCCCCTAGGGTGTTCAACCTCACTCAATCTTGGCAACCCCTAGTATCTCTAGGCACTCTCACGGAATGGCCAATATTCACGGCTGCTATCCGGGAATAACTTATCAGAGCACTTGCTCGGATTCTAACCGTCCAATGATTAAGTAAGCATGAGGGCCCCTAGGTTCCATTTATCTTGGCGCCCCTAGGTTTAACCAGCTTATCCTCATCTCATGGCCACTCGTCGCGGTAATGAACCAGACATAAATAAAATCAAGCAGTGTGACGGGGATCAACCGTCTAGGATATGACGGACTTCTACCGTTCATATTTTCTAAATCAGCACTCACTAGACTAACGTCTCTAAGCAACTTTCTATGACAGCCTATATATATGCATGTATCCCTATACTAACATACAAGACAATAATCATTTCATGTTGCAGCCATACAATATAAGTTGACTTACTTGGAGTCCTTAGCGCTCAGCAGGTTTTCACCCTCCAACGTTCAGTCCAGTTACGCTTAGCCAATACTGTAGTTATCCCTACAGTATACTCGGATTAATTATGGCACTCATAATTCATTATTATTATTTTGGGCAGTTTGGTCATTTTAATAAAAGTCATTTGTAAGGATTTATAATCCTTATTTGGTTTTAAACCTATTAAGGAAAGTCATACAAAATATTCGAGACTAAACCCTAAGTCTCGGGGAGACCTATCCTAAGGTCTCGATACCTAGGCTCGGGTATCACAATGGTATTTCCCCACAACCCGCTAAAAATCTTACTCTTTCAAGGTATCGCTATTAACCCGCACTTTCGACTAGTCGGTTAAAATATGTAAGATTTTAGCCGGTATTATATCCAGAAAATACAACTAAATTCCTTAATTATTTTAAAAGAAAATAAACTCTTTAAATTTTCCTTTTTGTTTTCTTAAGGTTTTTAATATCTAAAAACCGATTTAAGAAAATTGCCTAATTTGTCTTAATTAGGAAAACCGTTATAAATTTCTCATCTTGACTAATTAATTTTCCAAAAGCAATTAATCAATTTTTACTTACTAGAAAAATAATTCATTTAATTATTTTCTCAAAATATAAGGTTTTAAACCCTCTTTTAATTTATTAACTATTAATAAATTAAATCTCTTATTTTTAAAAAGAATAAAAACTCTTTAATAAAAATAATTCATTTAAACTCAAAGGGGTAATTTTAGTGAAAATATGATTTCAAGACTTACCAATTTATATCTTGAAATAAGCAAAATTTTACTTTTTACCTTATGTTCCAAAATCTCATTTTTACACTAAGTGTGAAAAACCTATTTTTCACATTTTTAACTACATACTTCGTTAGTTCAGAACTTGAAATTTACTTACCCAATTGTTACCAAAATTTCCCAATTCCATTTTTGTTATGCCATTTAAGCCTTTGTAAAATCTTAGGTCAAAATGAGCATTTTTGATTGGTGAAATCATTTTCCAACAATGAGGTAAAATGACCTTATTTTCAAGTCCTTATTTTTTCCAAACTTTGACAGTTAATAACTTTCAAACCGTTCAATATTTTCTTACCAAATTTTACAGTGGAATAATAGGTTATGCCAGTAATATTTCCACAAAATTTTAGAAAAAACTGGGTTCATTTGCCCTATACAGTGGCTGTCCAAACTTGGTTCCGAAAATAAGAATACGAAAAAAACAGTTTTTTTTCCTAATCTTTGAAATAGCATAACTTACTCATTTCTAAACATTTTTTAGTGTTTCAAAAGCTCAATTTTATGTACTCAATCTCAACAACATCATAGTACAATTTAATTTTACAAAAACAATATACAGTGGCTGCTTGACCCCTTGGAAGTCACAGCTCAAAACATGTTTTGTTTTAGGGTATCCTACAAAACCCTTGGGGGTTTTGGTTCCCATTTTCAAAAATCAATACACATGCATCATAAAAATTATTAAAAAACTACCATAACCTTATTACATCATCAACAAGAAACTCTAAGCATTAGATATACAAAATAATGCTTAAAACTAAAAACCCTACAACAAAATCATCAAAAGTAAACTTTTTACCTCTTTGGTGTTCTTGCTTAAGGCTTGGACCTTCCTATAAGCATTGACTCCTTCAAAATATTTCAAAAACCCTAACAAACTTCCCCCAACAACATAGTCAATTAGCTATTTGAAACTCTATGCTTAAAACTTTACAAAAGCCTAGATTAGTGAAAGTTTACCTTAGGGAAAATACTTCCTAGACCAAGACTTAGCCTCAAAGTTTCCTTGGTGTTCTTGGGCTTGAAAAATGGAGAGAACACTTTGAGAGGTCTTCAAAAAAAGATGATAGTGAATGAGAGATGGAGAGTGATTGGTTCTTAGTGTGGGAATTGCTCATAATACTCTTCAAAATATCACAAGGTACTTGAGTGCTTTTCTACCCACTTGCCCACTTGACCTCTTAATTAAATGGCATTTAAATTTTATAAAATTTGGGTTCACACCACTCTAAAACACCACATGGCCGGCCACTCTTTGCTACATATATGATCATTTCATTTTTTTTTTAATAAAGGTTAAAAAAGGTTTCATAAGAAGAAAAGTCCAAATTGACTTTTGACACCTTTTTTCACTCTTATTAAGTTTTAATCACCAAACTTAACATTAATTAATTAAATTAAATGTCTCTCACATTTAATTTAATTAATCACATAATAAAATTTAACCTAAGGTCCATTCATGGAATAAAATTCCCCATTTCGGTAAAATTAGGCATTTACCACAAAATGCCTTAAAATTTCCATTCTCTTTTAGGTTTATTATTTTTGACCAAACTTTAACTTTTATGAATGTATTTTATGCCCAAAATATAATTGCCATGATTTTTCGTTTTATTTTCCGAGATTTTTACCCGATCAGGGTTTTTGTGTCGGTCCAGGACCGAAAGTCTTATCTTGACTTTTAAAATCACAAAATTCATATTTTGGCTAGCAATAACTCATGGAATACTTACAAACAAAATATAATATTATTTAAAATAATATTCTTAACCCGGGGGAAAAATCCTGACCCGAGTCGTTTAAAGGTACCCGAAAACATAGGACGTTACAGGCCTAATCAGAAAGCTACATACGGGAAGGGGAGGAGTCCAATTTGATGTTGTAGTCGTGGACTACTTCACCAAATGGACTGAAGCAGAACAACTCGCCACCATAACATCGAAGAAAGTCTTAGACTTTGTGGTGAAGAATATCATATGTCGATTTGGCCTGCTAAGGAAGATAGTCTTGGACAATGGGACTCAATTCGACAATGATATGTTCACCGACTTTTGTACAATAACAAAGAGCTTTTCCTTGGTAGCACACTCCCAAGCTATTGGCCAAGTAGAAGCAGTGAACAAGGCTATTAAATACACTCTGAAGAAATGCCTTGAACAAGCCAAAGGAGCCTGGCCAGGATTACTTCCAGAGGTCCTATGGTCACGTCAAACGACGGAACGAATGGCGACAGGGCATACACCATTCTCTTTGGTGTTTGGGTATGAAACCATGTTTCCAGTTGAACTCACTTCCCCATCGCATATACGGGAGACATACGATCAAGGGAGGAACCATCAACTAATAGAAGAGTCGCTCGATTTAATCGAAGAAATACGAGAAAAGGCAAGTCTCAGAGTAGCAACACATAAACAAAAAGTGGCCATATACTTCAACTCTAGAGTGAAAGATCGAAAATTCCAAGTTGGGGACTTAGTACTCAGGAGGGTGTTCCTAAACACTTAGGACACTATAGCAAGGCTACTAGGACCTAACTGGGAAGGGCCATACCTTGTGGAGGAGGTTATCCCACCAGGGATGTACAAGATAGCTCAAATGAATGGAGAACTAATAAAAAACTACTGGAATGGCAAACACCTCCGCCGGTTCTATCAATGAAGTTGTTTAGCAGCAACACAAGTTTTAATTTGCAAATGTATTATTTTTTAATTATCTATGTAACAACCATTGTGCTTCAATGAATGAATTTAATTTCTTAAGTTTCTCTTAGTTCTTTAAATTTGTTTCAACGAAGGACTTGTCCTTTAGACCTATCAACCCCATTGGATCATGTTCGATCTTGGTTCTTGAGGAGCCTATCAACCCATACGATCCAAAAGAGAGACTGGTCCTAGGACCTTGTTGCCAAATTGATGGATCATGTTCGATCTTGGTTCTTGAGGAGCTTATCGACCCATAAGATCCAAATGAGAGATTGGTCCGAGAACCTTGTTGCAAAACTATTTGATCATATTCGATCCTCATTCTTGAGGAACCTGTCGACCCATGTGATCCAAACAAGAGATAGGTCCTAGGACCTTGTCGCTAAATTTATTGATCATGTTCAATCTTGGTTCTTGAGGAACCTATCGACCCATACAATAAAAAAACAAGAGACTGGTCCAAAGACCAGTTGCCATCATCAGATCATAATCGAATCTGGTCTTTGAGGGACCGATTGATAATTTGATCTAAGACTCGTGACAGGCTCGATTAGCCCATCTAGACCCGGTCTGTCAAACTTAGACACTTCTGTCTACAATCATTATAACGAGTACATGAGAGATTACTTAGATCGTGATTGACACTTGCTACACAATCTGCATCCGTGTATAGGTATCATTACTACTGAGTATGAAACCATCACCCGACTGCCAATGAGGGACACGCATTTGCTGCTTGCATCATTGAGTGAAAAGGATAGTACTATGTGTCTAAATGCTTGAAGCAAGGCATGGTCAAGTAGCAAGTGACCAAGGCTTTTAAACCCATGATCACTTGGGGGGCATATAGTACATACCGATCGGGGTATACACGAGAAATGAGGGCGTGACCTTAAGTATTAAGCAAGCTCAGGTTTTTCTAGGACATTTGTTCAACATATGTTCCGAAAATGCAAAAAACAAAAACAAAAAATGAATTGGTAGGGAGACTCCTGGCCAAGTCCCTTATAGGGTGGTCGCCCTATCACCAATAGGGTGGTCGACCTGTTTTGTTCATGGTACTTGGTGAAGTATCATACTACTCACATTATCATGGTTGTTAGCATGAAAAACATAAAAGAGTAAGATTAGTATGGAATGTAAAATACATGTGCTTAGAGTATACTCATACCTCAACTAATGAGGGTTGTGAGTTGATATACTTAGTAAGCATTGGAAACAAAAATTTTCAATCAATACACTAAGTACTCATAACAAAAAAGCATAAAGGCATAAAATGTCATATGTAAAAATTGCCAAGTACAAGGTGCCCCACCAATGGCATGGAAGGAAGGACAGAGTAAAAGACCAAAATAAGACTAACTAGGGTGAGGAGTACCATCTGAAAGACTACCATGAGCCTCGACAACCTCATGAGCCAGACATTTCCTAAGCTCCTTCTCTCGCGTCTTCTCGGGAAGGAAATCCAAGTTCCAGATTTTTGCTCTAGATGAGATGCTCGGTCCATGAGGGCACCTAAGTTCCGTATAGCAGATTGATGTGCTCAGATAAGGGAGCAGGCGTAGAATAAGAAGCATTCGCATCAGTGAAAATGGGTGGAACTGGTGTAGACAAAAATGGCTCTACCTCTGCGACAAGACCAGACGCCAAAAGAATTGGACTAGACGCGAAAGGAGTTGGAGGAGACATCTCAGGAGGAACCTCCATGACCGACTCAGCCTCAACCCTAGCCCTCTTTGCCACTCGAATAGAAGGACTGGCCTCGGTGGGAGTCGGCCTCTGCTGGGTATGAACAAAACCAAACATGTCTGAGTCTGCAAAACAAGATCAAATGTTAGTAGGATATTAAGCACAGAGGAATCCTAAAATAAAGGTGATAAAGTGTAAAACCATCTGAATGAGATTCAGGTTCGAACGTAGTCTCATCAAAGTCGTCCGAAGCAAGCGATGAGTACTCGACAGATGCACCCACCTTATCACCCTCATGTATGATTGGCACCATGCGAAGAGGGTACCTCCTCGACATGAATGGGTCCCGGGGAGTTTATGGCGGTCATGGGCTCGAGACCATCATCATCCGGGACATCGGCTATAGTAGGAGGAAACAACCCCACCTTCCTAAGGTTCTCTGAAGTAACAAGGGTCTTGACATTCTTCTCCTCAGGGGTCATGGCAATCAGTGCCTTGGCCCTAAGTGTCATAGCCTGGGTCAGGAGCGGTCTATAAAAAGGCCCAACATGCTTAAACTTGGAGTAGTTGGTCTCCCATCCTTAGTAAAGAAATAGTTGTCGGCGTATCTAAATGCCTTTCTTTTTCCAGAGATCTCTTCCAAGAAGGTGTTGGTACCCTCCCTCATATAATGGTGGAAGTGGAAATACCCCAAGTTGTGTTGAGAAGGGTTTTTCTTCAGGTCAAACAAGTAGTGGATTTCGTGAGGCACTGGAGCAACCCATTTTCTGCGGTGATAGATAATGTACAATGCAGATGAGACCAAGATCATATTAGGAGCCAGTTGAGAAGGAATAATGCCAAAATAGTCTGCAACACTACAGAAATATGGACGAAGAGGAAGTAGGGCACCCGGCTTAATGGCAGAACGTGCCCAAGCGCACATACCCAGAGGGGGGGGGGGGTCCTCAGCTCTGTCGTCTCTTCTTCTACTACACAGCTGGCAAGACTTTCTTGCTCTTGGAAGGAGGGCGAACCACCTTAGGCCGAAACTTGTGAATAGGATGCTCGTGAGGATGAGTAGCGTGGCGACAAGAGCCCTCAGTATGATCTTGCTGAGAAGAAGATTGATGGGGAACCTGACTAGTATCTTAGTGCAAAAGGCGTTGCTATGAGTCTCGCTGACTTGACCTATCCCACTGAGAAGAATGACTCTGCTGAGATATGCCTTGAGAGTCGCGGGGCGTACTGTGCTGAGAAGAAATCTGAGAAGAGCCAGGTGAGGAGCCCTGAGTGATGTGCCTGGCAATATGAGGATCATCTTTAGAGGGTTGCCGAGTCGTCTGTTTTACTCTTGCCATTGGACAATACCTTTTCAAGAAATCTTCCTCACTGAACAAATACAAAGCGGAGCGAGGGAGAATCCTTTTCACCCTTTCCAAGAACTCTTGGCGAGTACGCTCACTTACTGGCTTGTCTAATGAAGAGGAGCTGAACATCTGCAACAGAAGAAAAATGAAGATTAAAGTTAGTAAATGAGCATAATGAAGCCAATAGCTGGGGGCATATCCATGAACTAAGGAGTAAAATTCTATATAGGGGGTCGGCCCAGTGAGCCTAAGCCTAGGCCGACCACCCTAAATCCATCAAAGTACGAAGCATGAAAAATGGGGAATAGGTGGTCGGCCTACCACCTTAGGCCGACCACCCCAGGGATGCAAGCCTCATAAAAATGCCAGAGGACTGTTCAAGTCTCCAGAAAAAGTAATTTTTACAATACAAGGAATGGTGTGAGGATTAGAAGAAAGTACTTACCAAAGATCTGAGTTTGATGAGGAACTGGAGAAATCAGGCTTGGAATTTGTTTGGAAGTGGCGCATAGAGCAAGAATGAGGAGAAAGGACCTACTTATAACCTCTCAGGCAGACAAGATATTTTTAGGAATTCAAATTTCCTTGAAAAATATCTGGTATGGTTAATATTTCAAATTCCTTGAAAAATATTTATATTTTTAGGAAATCAAATTCCTTGAAAAACTATCTTATATTTTTAGGAATCAAAATTCCTTGAAAAATATTTTGTATTTTTAGGAATTAATATCCTTGAAAAATATATTATATTTTTAGGACTTTAAAACTCCTTGAAAAATATGTTATATTTTTAGGATTTCAAATTTCCTTGAAAAATATATTATATTTTTAGGAAATTAATTTTCCTTGAAAAACCTAATTATTTTTAGGAATTACTAATTATCCTTGAAAAATTCGTGCTGAGCAAATTATCGATAAAAAGTACTATGTAATATCTCGAGGGACTTGACTATTTAAGTACTGCTACGATATGTTTGTTGGGCCAAGATCAATTTTACCGTAATGTTGAAAACATTACAATACACTTGGGGGGCAAATGTTATCCCTAAAAAATACGAGGATGACGTGGCAAAGGGGAATGTGACACGTGACATTACAAATCAGGAAAAAACGACAAAGTATTGAGAAAAGACCATTAGGAAAAAAAGATAGGTCCAGGACCTATAGGGAAGTCGATCAAGCCTAAACCCCCTACGGGTGGTCAGCCTAACCCCTACCCCTAGGGGTGGTCGGCCTGACCCTTACCTCAGGGGTGGTCGGCCTGACATGCTCAAGAACCACCTGGGTGGTCGACCTACCCTAAACTCCCAAGCACACTTCACTGAGAAATACTTGCACTCGTTCATACTGAGATCAAACAGGTCCAGCACCCAGAAGATCACAAGTCCAGTACCCAGAGGATTAACAGGTCCAGCACCCAGAGGATCACCAGGCCTAGCACCCAAGATCTGAAGGGTCATCTGGCCTAGAACCTAGGTCTCATAGACCAACCAAGACTTAACATTTTCCCAGTGGTTTCAATCGTGCATCGTCAACCAAGATCCAGAGAAACAAAGAGCAGACCCCAGGATCTCATAATCATGGGGAGGTGGACACGTATCTCCACTCACAATGATCGTGTACCAAACCACGATCTCCAGTACTATTGATCATGTAACAGTCCCTAGGTACTATAAATAAAGGACCCAGGATTTCATAAAGGGGATTTTTTTTCCCCAAGATCTCTTTTTCTGGAATTTTGGGAGAAAAAATCTGGGCAAATTAGTAACGAGTGAATACTTTTGTTCATCAATGTAATTGTGGAGTGATTCAATACTAAAAGCTAAGTGAATTAGGTTAACTGTTCATCAGAACAGGGCTGAACCACTATAAAATTTTCTATGTGTTTGTTTAAGATAATCATACTCTGTCGTTTATTATATTTATTTCATTCAAAAGGTGTCGTATACTGTACATACGACCGTTGGCCAATTTCACAGGTCAACACAAAGTAAGGTTGAGATTTAAGTGAAGTTTTGAACATAAAAACACTTTCATGCTAAGTTTGTATTAGTTTAGAGTAAATTTTTTACCAAATTTTTCCCAAAAAATAAGCTTATATTATATTTAGCCTAATTTTACAATTATACGTCTATGCACAAGGTGCAAATTAATTCAAAAATTCAAAAGTCATTTTAATTTTTTTTGAAAATATATAAAAAATATTTAAATAAATAAATAATAAGTTAAAATATTTTTAATTAATAAATAATATTGATTAGTGGCAAAAAATTATTGTGTGCTAAATTTAACACAATCTTTTAGACTGTGTCAAATTTGACACACAGTTTGCAATACCATCATAATCATATTTTTTTAAGATATGCTAAAATATAACAATGCACCATTTTAAGATTTTTTTTTTAAAGATGTTATTATGTATTTGTTTTAAAATTGATATATAATATGTGAGTTTCAATTTTAAATATTTATAGTACAAGAATTTTAAATTTAAAATGCTAAAAAGATCAAAATATCCAAAGTTATTAGGAATTTAGAGTTAAAATATAACTAATTCCAATGAATCTTTGCACTCCAAATTTAAAAGACATACTTACACAATATTTATATTTCAAATTAAGCCTTAATTTTATAAATAATAGCCACTACTCTCATTTTTTTTAGATGAAAGTGAATATTTCATGTGTCATAATAGAAATATTTACACTACATCACAATTTTAATAAAATATTTATACAAATATAATAACTCTAGAATATAGAATTATAATTAGTACGCAAAGAGTCAAACCTTTCGAGGGAGAATCAGTCTTTATGAATCCAAAATGTCAAATGACAATGAAAATATTTTTGTTAGCCCAAGATATTGGCACCGAAGAGGGGGGTTAATTGGGTTATAAATAATTTTTGGGTACTTTAAAACATGAGAAACACGACAACTGATCACGGTGGAGCAAATACGATGAATGATGAAGTCATCGGTGGAAAAGGGAACAGGGACAATACAATATCTGATGATATTTTTGCACTACTCAAACAGGCCAATCAAACTCACCTGTAGACTAGGGTTACAGTACTCAGGACGGGGGGTACATGTAGTGGGATGTACAACACAAAACTAGGCCCCGACATCACATTATCCCAGGGAGATAATTCCGTATCGTGGGTGAAAACAGCCACCACAAATGATCCTCCATGAAAAAGGAACATGGAAGTTATGACATCAGATTAAGGTACCAATGTAGTCCTCACCTCATTCCCTTGAAAGGCCAATGGAAAGTATGTCCAAGGCTCAGTTATACCAAATACGATAGAAGAAAACATCGAGTCAACCTAGGCCCTGATGGACAAATAGGCTTCAAGGATTAGTATAAATTCTAACCAGGCTAAGGATGTGATGAGTGAAATGGACCAAATGTCAAAGGAACAAAGGGCCCAGGCCCTACAAACATTTTTCGATCAAGTGTCTATATCTATTCCCTGGCTCAGTGAGGAGTGTTGGGCTTAGGCCTTTCATCTCAACCGCTGAATAGGAAAATGAAGGTAGGAAGCCTTGTATTCCCAACCCCTCCTCTAGTCACCTTTGCACTAGAAAAGCAACTGATCAACAAGCATCAAAGCGAGTAAGATATTGGTGACCAAGTGATAAACCTAAAAGGCCCTTCGATAGGATCCCAAAATGAGCAACTACTATGGTTGGAGGGTGGAGATCTTATGTTCTCAGTTAATATCGAACCTACCACAAAAGTGACCAAGAAGGTGTGGTCGCATAAACTAACTAAAAGAATGCAATAATGTGCTCTGGCTATGCCAAAAAGAAAATACCAAGGCTCATCTAGTGGGAAAATCAGGGATAGATCGAGAAAATTATGGAAGCCATATTTATCACCACTCTATAAGGTGAGTGAAGACACGATCAAATCCATTAAAGAGATCAAATTCTCAGCCTTCATAGAGGAGTTCAGGAAATCAAGGTGTGAGGATGAAGACTCAGTAGTGTTGTGTAGTGGGGAGGAGATAATTCAACAAGAGGAAAGTTCTAAGGTCATTAATGAGAAAACTTATGAAGAACATGTTTTTTAGTTTGGGGCTTCAAAAACTGGCTCGGAAAAGTCTCCACAGGGGATATGAGAACCTTAGTGTTGAACTGTCGTGGATTTCGCCACAAAACAACAGTTCGAGAGCTTGCAAAATTGCTCACGATTATCACCCTGATATCTTAGTGTTATGGGAAACTCGAATTGGTAAGGCTTCCTTTATAACTCAAATGAGCAAGCTTTATTTTTACAATTGTGTTTATGTAGATCTAGTGGGGCTTTCAAGAGGTTTTTCTCTATGCTAGAAAAAAGGGTGGGCCTTCTAATACATTCACTGATAAAAATTTAATTATGGAGACTATTGCTTTTGACCCAGTAGAGTTTAAATGGAAGTTTCTGGCAATCTATGGAATGTCCTCTTTCACAGGGCTAGACAAATTTTGGGCAAGAGTGGGATCTTTTATTGATAATCTAAATGAACCTTCAATATTGATGGGTGATCTTACATGTACCTTAAGGGATTCTGAATGTGTAAATTACTAAAAAAAGGAAATACATCATTGTACTCCTTTGAATTGAGGATAATTGTATCAAGTTCTAGGCTGGTTGATATTGGAGTGGAGGGACCGAAGTCTCTATGGCAGAGATGATGTGTGGACGATAGAGGGCTAAGTACCATGATAAAAGCCCATATGAATAGATGCTTAGTGACACCTGAGTGGAGAATATTTCCCAAAGGCCATTGTGATGAACATTCCCTCCCCCACTTCGGATCACAATCCAATCATGTTGGATACGCAAGGGGACTAGGAAAAACTGAAAAGACCTTTCTTGTACGAGATCATGTTGGCACGGGACCAAAATTGTGTCTGGTTAGTCAAGAAGGCTAGGCATTATATGTTTCATACAAACCCCGTGATCAACTTTAGGAAGAGGTTGGGGGTGGTAAAACAAGAATTTTCGAGATCGAACAAGCTTCATTTTAAGGTTGTACAAGGAAAAAAATCAAAAGCTAAGGCAGAATTATTACAAGTGGAGACAAACCACCTAGGGGATCCTAATGCAAAATACTCGGCAAGGTGCAAGCTTAATGAAGTGTTAAGAAGGGAAGAAATCCACTAGAAGTAAAAATCCATAATTTTTTGGCTAAGAGAAGGCGATAGAAGTACTAGATTCTACCACACAACCACCATTATCAGAAGAATAAGGAATTCGATTTATGCTATCAAAGACCATAATGGTTATTGATTGTATGGAAAAGTTTAGGCAGATCAATGTTTAACCAACATGTTCAAGGAGATATTCATAGCCATGAATACGTCATGGCCACATTCATTAGAAGAATTGTACCTCTGAAAATCTAAACATTGAATTAAGTCAAATGCCAGATGACATGGGGATTTTTGAGACCATTAGAAGAATTGATTCAGATAAGGCCCCAAAAGAGGATGGCATGCCAAGATCATTCTATCGCCACCATTAGGATACACTCAAAGAGGATTTCAATAAAATGGTAAAGGCATTCTTTTCTAATGCAATTATTCCTCAGTTTCTGAATTGTGCTAATGTGGTACTTATTCCAATGAAGGAAAATGTTTTCTCTGTTAATGACTATAAACCTATAACACTATGCAATGTGGCTTATAAGGTGATCTCTAAGATCCTAGCAAATAGATTGAGATCAATCCTCCCAAGTATAATATCCCCGATGCAATCAACTTTTGTAAAAGGAAGGATAATTCAAGACAACTCCGTGTTGGTAAACAAATTTCTCCATTCTATGAATACAAAGAGGGGGAAAGACAAGTTCATGCTTTTGAAACTTGACATGGAAATAACCTATGGCAGGCTTGATTAGAACTTCCTTAGGGAGGTACTGGTTTGTTTAGGTTTTTCACCTACTTACGTAAACTGGATTCATCAATGCTTTTCCACATCACATATGTCCTTATTGTTTGTGGTTACACTATATATAAACCAAGTTTTGTATATCACAACTCAATAGAATAACGAGAATAATCTATACTCTAATGAGGAATAACACAAATAACATAACACAAATAATCAAGAGATAGATATGACCTTTGGTGTTGAAGAACCTTGATACATAAAATCACAAGTGTATGATTTTATGTGAAACACAAAATGGAACCAAGGCTTGACATAAATGAAGATTTGTTGTCCAAAAATCTCTATTCCTAGCCTCCTACTTGAGATTGCTTGAAGCCACTACTTTGGAATGAGATTGAGATTCACAAGCCTTGAATCTTCATACAAGTCAAGCTTTCTTGATGAAGATCTTGGAGAAAACTAGTAATCTTGAGAGCTAGAGAGAGAGAGAGAGAGGTGAGTGATCAATTCACCAAAGACTCAAGTGACCCCTTTCAATAGTATATAGACCTTCATTAGGCTCAACCAATGAAATCCAAGCATTTTTTTTTAATTTTGGAGAAAAAAACATGTCACTGTACGGACACGTACGCGATGGCCCAAGCGATGCATCACTACTATGCAAGCGATGCGTTGCCTGTATAGGGTTTTATGAGATTGGCGATGTATCGCCTCCCAGAGGCGATGCAACGCAAGTCTCTCTGATTTGGCACCCCAAAAATTGTCACAAAACATCTCCAAATTCCTCCAAACTTTTTGGGTACTCTTATTCACTCCAAAGAAATACTTTGGACGCAAAAAGAAGATTTATAAATGCCTATACAAAAAATCAATTCTTGCATGTTGACTTTAGTGAAACCATTATGGTTTTTGCACCTCTTCGTGCCTAACCAATTTCACTTTGTATTTAACCAATCATAACATTCACCCACTTGGTTAAATACATCCTAAATCCTATAGCCAAAATGATATTGGTGCATAGAGTAAAATATCTTTTGGGTTTGAACTTTATCTTAGTGAAAACACTACAAAGCTTCTATCGAAATGCTAAGGTATTCTTAAAAGATTGAACCAAACATTCCCAGTGATAAAAAGCGGTAATGTATCACACACATCTACCCGATTACTCATGTATTTCCCACTTTTCGTGCTTAACACTTTTATGGCCTTGTGCTCATCCATTCATGAATCATCCAGAGAGAAAAATCCTACTCTCTTGAGAGGCGACACCACCTCTAGATTCACATAGGTAAAATTCTTACAACATCTTTGCTACCTTTAGAGATGCTTGTTGCTCTTCAACTGAATTTCATTAAAAGCCTATGGCTTAACCCTCATGCTCGGTAGCAACCAACATTAACTCATCCTAGATGAAACTTTTATGTTGTTAATGTTGTAACTATCCCTTATCGATGACTTGTTCTTACTCATTGAACTCTACATTTGATGTATACAAGTTTTGAGCTGGGTTGCCATCATTGGGGAATCTATTGGTCAATGAGTTTTTGTCCCATCCCTCTATTTATAGAACTCACCAAATCTCTCCCAAGAGGTTTGGTAAATGGATCTGCCATGTTCTCACAAGATTTGACATACGAAATTTATATGATATTCTTATCATTCAATTATCTCACGAAGTCATGTATTAGACTTATATGTCTAAACTTCCCATTGTATATTTTGTTGTAAGCTCTAATCAAAGTGGCTTGATTATTACAATGTATCGAAATCGTCGATATATCAACCGTAGTTTTTGGTATCTCCAACATGAGATCTCTTAGCCACTCTGCCTCTTTGTCGGTTGCTGCTAGAGCTACAAACTTGGACTCCATGGTTGAGTGACATATACATGTTTGTTTCTTAGATCCCTAAGAAATGACACCCCCACCAAGGGTGAACACCCAACCTGTTGTGGAGAGATTATCTCATACACCAGATATCCAACTTGCGTCGCTATATCCTTCAAGTATCTTAAGCATAATTTGGTAGTGGTCAAAGTTTGGGGGAAAATTGCTAATTATTCTACACATGGCACTGTCACATCAACAGAAAAAATGCCACATCATCAGTCTTTTAGCCACCTAGGAAGAAATCTAACAGAAGTCTCATATATTTTTGTTGATGTTCTTGTTTCGTGAGGAACATCGAATAATTCATGTTCCTGTGGTGTATATGTTAGGTGTATACTAACATATACAGATGTGTATACCATTTTCACTTTTCTTGTGGTGTATATGTTAGGTGTATACTAACATATACACCTAGGTCTCATAAGATGTATATGTAGATTTACAACCACATATACGGTCATCTACCCTTTCCTATATAGCAGCGACTGGGCCTATTCCAAAATCTACCACAGGAAAAGTCGATAAAAATTTGAGATCCTTTTGGTGGGAGGATACAAACGTGTATAGCTCGGGGGGAATTTTTAACATCATGAATCACTCAGGGACAAGATCATATAGTGGTCATAGTTTGAGGGAAAAAATGCTATTTATTCTATAAATTATATATCTATTAAAAACTAAAAAAAATTATAAAAACAGCTTAATCGGGCGGGTTGGGTTACATTGGGCAAGTGTGCATCGATTTCCAACCCGCCCAATGTAATAATTGGGCGGGTTAGAAAAAAATTGGATTTTTCAGATTGCATATTTGTCGGGTTGGATTGGGTGGGTTGCAAAAAATTATGAGCACCCTTAGTTGCAGCTAGAGTTCAATGGTGGGCAGACTACGTTGGTGCAAGTAGTAGGGTCATCTACCCTTTCCTATATAGCAGCGGTTGGGCCTATTCCAAAATCTACCACAGGAAAAGTCGATAAAAATTTGAGATCCTTTTGGTGGGAGGATACAGACGTGAAGAGAACTTAGCATACTTTGAGCTAGAACATGATGTGCAAACCAAAGTAGTTGGGAGGATTGGGATTCTGAAATGCAAACACACTTAATCAAGCTGTCATGGATAAAAGAGGCTGGGAACTAGTGCAAGGAAAAAAGAGTTTGTGGCATAAGGTGATTTAAGTAAAGTACCTAAAAGAAAACTAATTCCTAGACCTGGAACCTTGCCCTCTAGTTTCAACGTTAGGGAAGTCCATCCTGAAAGCTAGAGAAGTGCTTAAAAAAGGATTGTGTCGTAGAATTGGTAATGGAAGATCAACTTCCATATGGTTTGACATTTGGGTGCTGGGGAAGAACCAAAGACCAACACCATTGAACGATGCCACTTTGGGTATCAATTGGGTGAGTGAGTTTATTACCAATGACAAATGGAATATTGATAAGCTATTATAGTGGTTTGCATCATATGATGTAGCTTGCATCTCAATATCGTGCTTCTAAGTGAGGACCAAGATAATTAATGGATATGGGATCTCGATTCTTTGACTTCTTTCTCAATTAAATCAGTGACTGCCTCTCATCAGTCTGATAGTGCCCATGATGACATGTAGCAATGGATTTGGTTATGTAAGATCCATACTCGACTTAAATTCTTGTGGTGATAGATTGTTAATGATGTTTTATTGACAAGAGATAAATTGGGATCATTCGCTTAGATTAATGATGGTGAATGTGCCTTATGTAATGTTGGAATGGAATAAAACATTCATCTATTTTGGGAGTGCCCAGTCACTTGTTGGGTTTGGTTTGTAAATCTATGGGTTTGATAACTAAAAATTCCAAGTGATTAATTGGATATAATGGTTTTCAATTTTTAAGAACGACAATAGTAAACTCCCGGACCTAGGGGAGGAGGAGTTCTTTTGTAGCACTTCGATTTTGGTTGATATCATCTGGCGTGAACAAAATTTACTCCAACATGGGAAGCTCCGACTGGGTTCCAGGGCATGTGTGATGCTTTCAAATACAGACAAGTTGAATGGATGCAAGAATTTCATTCTTTTTTCCGAACAGAGTATGGAACCCTCGAAGATCGGGTGGATGAGCTACTCCTCAAACGTGGCAATATTTACCAATGGAAATTCTCTTGCTATGATTTGCTGGGATCACAATGGGTTTATAAGATCAGTACTTACAAAGCAAATGATGTTATCCAATCTTATGACAACTAAAGGTTAGGCTGTTCTTATGGTAGCCAATGTTGCAATTCAAGTAGAAGTCAAAATGGCCACATTCCAGCGTGATAATGCTTGGGTACTCGTTCAACAAAACATGTCGTTATCAATCTTCTAGAAGCTGTACTCTAAGTTCGACCAGTGGAATCTAGAGAAATTCTCAAGAAACATCAACTATGCAACCCACAACATGGAAAAATATGCTTAAGCTAACATGCTTTCTAGGGAGGTCGACTAGAGAAATCTCAACTCCAATATCTTTGACAACTATGAACAAACCTTCCCACCATAACACTGTGGTCATGGGTGTTGGTAACAAGTTTACCATGTGCGCAGCGGACAACACAAGGTGTTGGACCCAGAGGTTTAAAAAAATAAAATTTAAACAAACTTTAAATAATCGGATTCATTAACATGCAAAACATTAATAATAGAAGAGGATTTACCAGTTGAAGAACTATCAAGATTCCTCGCTATCTTTTTGTATCTCCAACGAACATCCAATCCAAAGCAGTTTTTCAAAATACTCAGACCAAGATCTTCCAAGATGTGTCTGTACACCTCAAGACGTGTGTGGGCACATAGAGTAATGGTAGGGAATTTTTTTTGATTCACAAGATATTCTCAACACATGAGATCTTGAAATATTAGGTCTGAGACAATTTTCGGGGATAGAGAAAAATAATATGATATCTTTTTTTTTTCTCTCTATGAAAATCTTATGTTTTATTGTATTATGTTGTGAAAAATATATTCTCCTGATTGATTTATAAAAGAATTAATTAAATTTTAAAATTCAAATTATAAATCAATTATTAAATAATTAAATAAAAGAAATATCCAAGACCCATTCTTGAACTCTGTTACACACCAACTACAATGCATGCACTGTAGTTGGCGTGTAACACATCCCTGATTTCAGGGATGTGTTCCAACTATTTTCTTTTAATTATTATTTATTCAAAAATATCTAAACCTGATAAATTATTTATCAGATTAATTAAAAAATAAATATCATTTTAAATTCAAATCCAATTTGAGTTATCATAAACATCCTTTTTACATTATTTAAATAAATAAAATTAATTATCTTAATTATTTAAATGATATTTTCGAAAGCACCAAAATAATTTTTGAAAAATATAATGAAATAATTTATTAATTTCAAACATTAATTTATTAATTAATTAATTTGTCTCAATTACATATTTGACCATGAAGAACAAATTTCTTCCAAATATGCAATTTTCCTGATTTTTTCCAATTTTAGTTCTTACCTTGAATAGTGTTGATAGAGCTTTCTCGGAGACCTATGGACCTATTATTTTAAGCTTCAATAAATTTCTTTAATACAATAACCCTAATTTATTAATTGCAATATTATTCCACTAAAAATATGAGATTGCACTCTTGTAATTATAGACATTTATTTATTGAGTACTTTTAAAACATAAAAGTGTCAATCGATTTAATCACTACATACAATTCAATCCTCTATTAATGATTCATAATTAAAGTAGGAATTAATCACTATTTAATCTATTTAATTATATCTTGTTTCCTTAAATACCATTAACTTTGATAGTGAAGGCTAATTCATAAAATGATTTATGAATTTGAGCTCAATAACCTTTAAGTTCCAAAAGCCAACCCTTAAGAGGATCATTATTCAATTCCTATCGGAAATGTATAGATTCCATATCTGTATATTATGTCCGCAAACATTTACATCAATGAGTTCACAAAACAAAAGATTTCAGCCTGATTATTCTGACAAACCATAATGAGTGAATCAAAGAACTCATATGACATAAGCAGGAGTTCATAATAACTTTAAGATTAAGTTCAATTTATATATGATTATCTTATTGATATGTTTAATTAATACTTATAAAGTAAACGATATTATTAAGTATTAATAACATATCAAGTCTTGTTCATGTATAACCACTTTATACAAAGTACCTCCAATAAGATGTCCTACTACATCAGTAATCTGAATCTAGATTACATGTATTCATAATACTAGTGAACCGTACTTACAATATTTAATCCAAAGATTCCATATAACTTTGTTTTACTGTGAACTGTTGCAATTTGTTCCCTACAATCTTAATCATCTTGTCCCAATGCAAGATTGTAGTCACAATACAGAATTTGGGAATCTTCTGATATTCATATAATATTATTCTAATAATAATAATAAACAAACAATATATGTGAAAATTCATTTCAAATTTTATTTCATAAAACATTGTTCAAAACATGTGCCTTAAAGGGCACTGATCCCAAAAATCTCCCACTTGCCCTAAAGCAAATGAGGCATCTCCCTCAAACCCATATTGCTAACATGATCTTTAAAAGACTTGGTAGACAAAGTCTTAGTAAAAGGATCGACATGGTTATGTTTCGAAGCTATCTTCATAACTGCTACATCTCCTTTGTGAAAATATCCTCGATCAAGTGATATTTCCTTTCAATATTATTTCCCCTCTCGTGACTTCTCGGTTCCTTTGAGTTAGCTATTCCCCACTACTGTCACAGTATAGGACAAGTGGCTTATTCATATCTAGAATAATCTCCAGATCAAAATAGAACTTCTTTAGCCACACAACCTCCTTAGCTGCTTCACAAGCCGCTATGTACTTGGCTTCCATGGTAGAATCTATGATACTGGTTTGTTTAATACTACGCTAGACCACAACTCCTCCACCAAGTGTGAACACTGATCTAGGAGTCGATTTCTGACTGTAATGACCCAAATTTCCTAATAAGGTTTAGGACCTTGATTAGGAGGCCGGGAGGGCCATAATTGATTTATTATGCCATTAAATGATTATATGCATGTTTATGTGAATTATATTATTATATGATGATAAATGCATGCACATGGGTCGACTTTTCATTGTAAGGGCATTTTGGTAATTTGGCCTGTTGAGGGCACATTTGTATATTTTCATGCATGTTGGCAAATTTTGAAATAGGCCACATCATAATGTGGATTTGTTTGAGCCATTCGGCATGAGACGATCTTTGAATGCAAGTTATCAGTTTGGTCATAACGGGGTTAATTTCGGGGCTCGGGGTGAGTCTCGGGGTAATTTGAGGATTAGTACATCATCGAGAATTAAAGAGTAATGGGTTATGCCTTATTAGCATTTGAGAATATTGGGAATAACGGGAATTTGAGAACGTTAATTATGATTAGCAGGATTAGAGGAGAAAGGACGATTTTGCCCTTGGTGGTTGTTAAGGGTTTTACTTAAGCCTAGGGGTATTTTAGTCTTTTCACCTAAGAATAGATATAAACCATTGAGAAGGCTATAGAAAGCTAAGAAAAATAGAGCATCATTTCTTCCTCTCCTGATCATCTTCTGCTCTTCTTTTCTCTTTGAATTTTGAAGCTCCATTTGAGGAACTAAGCTAGGGAGTTGAGCCTTGATGGTCTAGGGCTATGTTCTACCATTGAAGAGGGTATGATTCTGAGCTTGAGGTAAGTTTCTAGCCATTGAAACTCTGGTTTTCTGCTCTGTTTTCATTTGGTTTTCAGTTGGGATTTTGAGTGGGATAGTTGAGAATTTATGGGAGTTTTTGGCAAAGGTTGATTAGGTTATGATGCCTAGGACTTGTAGAGTGGATATTTGGGTTTATTTGGAAGTTTGGATGAGGTTTAGGATCAATTCTTGAAGGTGGAAATTGGAAAACTCAAAGGAGGAAGAACCAGGGCCGTTTCAGCCTGGCCCTAGCGCTATAGAGCCCAAGGGAGGGCGCTACAGTGCTGTCCAGGGCCAGATAGCTCTGGTTATAGCGCTGGGGCACTAGGGGTGGGGGGCAACATTGTAGTGCTACCCCGATTTTTCTGATTCTTATTTTGGGCACTTTTGAGGATTTTTGGCTCAGGGTTTCAATTCCTAAGGTTCGGGTCGAATCTACTAACCATTTGTGTACGATTCGAGGTCCCGGGAGTGAGGTTTAGGTCAAGAACCTTTAATTGTTGATTTCATTAATTGGATTCCATATTTGTTTATTACTAGGTGACCACTAAGGGATCAAATGATTGATCGTTCTCAAGGGTTGCTCATTTGTTATTTCTCGCTCGAACTAGAGGTAAGAAAACTGCACCTAGTATGTGATGCATGAGAAACATGTGATTAGGGCATGGCATGAATATTGAATATGTGATTGATCAGAGCTTGAGTCTCTGTAAGTGTGCATGATCATAATTATACTAGTGATTGTTAAGTAAGCATGTTGAATGCCCTACATTTGGATATTTGACATATGATATATGCGTTGTTGCATTGCTTACTTGTGAATGGCACTAACTCATTAGTTAGAATTGGCAATGGTGTTGGTATTAATTGTGAAGCTATGACTCATTAGTCAAGTTTAGCAGTAGTACTGAGCACTGGTCGTATGGGATTGGCTTAAGAGTCAAGAACGGTTTTAGTGTGTTTAACGCAAGTCGAAAATATTAGATCTAATTGACATAAGCATTGAATGACTCATCATGAGCATTAATGCCTGACCGACCTCAAGTTTGATGAAAATTAAAAGCGCTTGTCTAGTCTAATGGCTAGCTACTTAGAGCCAGGGCCAGAAGGCCCAGGTGACTGCATTGTCACATGGCTATGGGCTACAAGCCCCAACATGGTTAACAGAATCTCAAAGTGTTAATCCCTCATCTGATTTGGGCTACATGCCCAGTATGATTATCAGAATCTCAAGTGTTAATCACTCATTTGGATTTAAGTTAGTGACTTAATCATCAGTCACTCATCTGATTTAAGTTAGTGACTTACTCATCAGTCACTCATCTGATTAGGGCTACACGCCCCAGTATGGTTTACAGAACCTCAAAGTGTTAAGCACTCATTTGATTTAGGCTATAAGCCCCAACATGGTTATCAAAACCTCAAAGTGTTAATCACTCATTTGATTAGGATTGACTTGATAATCATTCATACAGGAGGGCAGGATCCATCATCATTATCTGGACGTATTTGCATGCAAGAATAGGGCTATTATTGCTAGGCATGCCTATTATGATTTAGTAACATGTTATTACTGTTCATGAGCATATTGAGTTTTCTTGCTGAGCTTCGGCTCACGGGTGCTATGTGGTGCAGGTAAAGGAAAAAGAAAGCTGGACCATCCTTGAGTTGGAGAGCTTGGGTGACGATGTGTACATATGCGACTGCTCGACCGCCACGACTGTGGGTTGAAAGAGGAACTAGGGTTAAACCCTATTTTGCCGCTTAGGTCAGCTGGTTGTAAATCTTTTGTTGTAATTAACCTTTAAATTATATTTTTGGGATCACAATGTATACAGTATGCGTTTTAGTGAAACATTGTATCTTAACCAAAATGTTTAGACCTAAACTGCTAATCATACTTAGTTACACGATTATGGCCAAATGACTCGATTAGCGATTTTAGCACTATTTAAAATGCACACCGTAATGGTCCCTGGGTAGTAGGGCGTTACACTGACTTTCTTTGTCTGATTGAAAATCATAATTAGTGTATCCAGCGGTGTTGAGGTCACCACCTGAATATATAAGCGTATATTCTCTAGTTTGCCGAAGATACTTGAGAATATTCTTTACTGCGATCCAATGACTCGATCTTGGAATGGATTGATAATGACTGACTATCCCTATTAAGTAACAAATGTCAAGTCTTATATACAACATGACATACATTAAACTGCCTACTGTAGAGGCATATGGATTTTGTCTCATATCCTCTTCTTCTTGAGGTGTTTTAGGACACTGCTTTTTAGAAAGGATAATTCCATGACAGATTGGCATATCACGCTTCTTGGAATTTTGCATACGGAATCTCTCCAATACCTTATCTATATAAGTAGTTTGAGATAGAGCCAAAACATTGTTCTGACGATTCTGAAGGATCTTTATGCCTAGAACATAGTTTGCATCTTCCAATTTTTTCATTTGGAATTGCTCGTCTAGCCATTTCTTTACTTTTGTCAATGTTCCCATGTTATTCCCAATCAGTAGGATGTCATCAACGTAAAGAACCAGGAATACCACAATGCCATCTTTGATTTGTTTGTAGACACAAGGCTCATCAATGTTTTGTTCAAAACCATACATTTTGATTGTGTAATTAAATCTTAGATTCAAAGATCTCGAAGCTTGTTTGAGTCCATAAATGGACCTATGAAGCTTGCAAACGTTTTTCTCTTGACCTTTTACTATGAACCCTTATGGTTAAGACATATAAATAGTTTTGTCAAGATAGCCATTCATAAAATCTGTCTTAACATCCATTTTCCACATCTCATAATCCATGCAAGCAGCTATGGACAAGAGTATGCCGATGGATTTAAGCATGGCCACAAGAGACAAAGCTTCTTCATAATCTAATCCTTCTTTCTAAGTGTAACACTTGGTACAAGCCTAGCTGTGAAAGTTTCCACCTTCCCATCTACTCCTCTTTTTCTCTTGAATATCCATTTGCAACCAATAGGTTTAACATTTTTAGGAATATCTTCAAGAGTCCAGACAGAATTGGAATACATCGATTCCATTTCCAAGTTCATGGAATCTTGCCATTTTTCTTTGTAAGAATCTTCCATTGCATCTCTAAATGTCAATGGATCATCTTTGTTTGTGTCAGACACAAGCATCTGAACTTCATGTTCATAGCGAGTTGGCTCCCTAACAACCCTCCCACTACGACGAAGCTCTCTATTGTTATGACTAGAACTTGTAGTTTCCTCTTGGCGTTGTTCATTGGAAACATTTAGTGATCTTATTACTTGATCTGAGACTATCTCCTCTAGTACAAACTTACTGTGAGGTTTGTGGTTGTTAATATAGTCATATTTAAGAAAAGCAACATTTGTTGATACAAATGTTTTATTTTCATTAGGACTATAAAATATACCACCTCTAGTCTCTTTGGAATATCCCACAAACATGCACAATTCAGTGTGTGATTCTAGTTTTCCAGTCTTTCCTTTTAACACGTGTGCTGGAGACCTCCATATATGAAAATGGTGTAAACTAGGTTTAATACCATTCCATAATTCCAATGGTGTCGTTTTGATAGACTTGGAAGGAATGACATTCAATATGTACATTACACATTGAAGACATAGCCCTAGAATGACAGTGGAAATGATGAGTAACTCATCATTGATCTAACCATGTCTAATAACGTCTTGTTCCTTCTTTCAAAAACACCATTTTGTTGTGTCGTTCTTGGTGCAATGAGTTGGGATTGAATTCTATGCTCACGCAGGTGGTCCTCAAATATATAATATAAGTACTCTCCTCCTCGATTAGATCAAATAACTTTCAGTGATTTACTTAATTGCTTTTCAGCTTCAGATTGGAATTCTTTAATCTTTCCAAAAGGTTCAGATTTCTTTTGCATCAAATATAGGCAACCATATCTAGAATAATAGTCAATCAAGGTGACAAAATATTCAAATCCTCCTCTAGCTTGCACATTAAGTGGTCCACATCAGTGTGTACAAGTTGGAGTGGTTCTATGGCTCTTGAACCTTTTCCAGAGAAATGTCTTTTGGTCATCTTTTCTTCCAGACAGGATTCACAGAATGGAAGAGAACCAACACTTAATTCTCTTAAAGGTCCCTCCTTTGCTAGTCTGTTAATTCTATCCAAACCAATATGCCCCAATCTCAAATGCCATAGATATGTTTCATTGTTGAAATCCATTTTTAGACATTTAATAGATCTTGGGTATGCAACTTTAAACATTTCAGAGTTGTATATATATCATTCTTTTGCCTTAAGTTTATAGAGCCCATCATTGGATTTTGCATGACATATTTCAATACCAGATCTTGAGATAATCAAAACCTTGTTCATGCAACATAGAGACTGAAATTTATTTTTATCAAATTCCATACGGGCTGTTCCAATTTCTTTGGCAGAGATGACCTGACCACTGCCAACCCCTCATAGTCACCTCCTCATTAGAAATTTCCCTCGAAGAACTAAGAATCTGTAAAGAAACGCTAACATGGTTAGTGGAACTAGAATCAACAATCTAGGATGATGTATCATCTTCCACTAAATAGGCTTCTAAAACAAGTAGATCATATTTACTTTTCTTCTTTTCTTTTAGGTCTAAGAGATACTTAGGAAAGTTTCTCTTCCAATGACCCTCAACTCCACAATGAAAGCATGTCCCTTTGGGTTGCTTTTTCTTGGAAGCTTTGTTATCCTTGTTTACTTTGTTCTCCTTGCCTTTGGATGACTTTTTAGGTTTTCTTTCTTGTTTTTCATTGTCCTTGTCATGAGATTTATTTTTCGTCTTATTTTTCCCTTGTGAAGAAGAAAGTTTAGAATCAACAACATTTGCTTCTTCTACTTTTGAATTAATCTTATCAAGTGATTCAAAAGTCTGCAACTCATTTAACAGCTGGGTCATATTATACTCCAACTTGTTCATAACATAGTTGGTAATAAATGTGGAAAAAGCTGGCATGAGTGATTCAAGTATCAAACTAACTTGAGTTCTCTCATCAATGGTTGTTCCATGAACTTCTGCATCATGCATTGTATTTATCATGTTTAGAACATGTTCTCTGACAAAAACTCATTTCTTCATTTTCATGTTCATAAAGGTTGTAGTAGCCTCATGCCTGCATTGATCGGACTCTTGTCCAAACATACTCCCATATCTCATATGCAATCTCCATGCCTTCATGCTTTTTTTTTTCCTGAGTACATCCCTCATACTAGCAAGCATGTAACACTTAGCCTCGTTGTTGGATAAAATCCAAGCATCATACTTCTCCCTAACAGTTTTGGGAGCAGTGGTGGTAGGGACCTCAGAACATTCCTTAGTAAAGACAAACTTGTGGTTCTTACAGATCAAAACAATGTTCATATTTGATTTCCATTTCATAAAATTATCACTAGTAAGTTTCTCGTTTGCAAGTAAAGCAGTAATAGGGTTTGAATTCATCATTGCTTATCACAAAATGAATTTAGCATATATTATGAATATCAACTATTTTTGGAATAGTAAATATGATGCATGAGTGCAACAAGTTTAAATAACACAAAAAAAATTATTACTATTTTCTCTTTTGACTTACGAATAACCACTAGTTTGGTCAATATTAACTAGTCCGCTCGAAAGCTTAGTTAGATTAATGACTTAACTCAAGAGTGTGCCTTAGAGCTGGTCAAACTTGAAATAAATTATCAATCATATTCTATATAGAAGTTAAATTTGAATAATCAAACAGTCAGAAACTTTCTTTAGGGGCACGCAAACAAAGTCGCCTTGAGACCCATTCCATGAAACATCAGTGTTAACTAATAATGGAGATCATAGGAGTTATTGTTATTACCCCTTCTCCCACTCACTATTTTAGAATATGTGTTTTCTCAAAACAACTTATGTTTTTTTAATTAATTAAATTAATTTACCAAATGATATTCTAATAATTACTAATCTCATTAAGTATTTAAATCATTAAAAAAATTAATCATCTTACTAAATAGGCCATTAAACTATGTAGTCAATAAATGCTCTAATTAATAAGAATATTATTTGCCTATCTAATATAGTTAATTATTAAATTGGTCTTGAAATTAACACTTAAAATTAATTTAGCGCTTTGTTATAAATTAATCTAGATTAATTATATGATTAATTTAATGCACATAATCAAAGAGGACGTTCCTAATTCATATATGTTTCTACTCGATATGAGATGTATGCTTGAATTAGATATACTGTGCGGGTAATATGAATGGCATGTTATAATGCATGACAATGTTATTAAACACTTTTAATACATTCAAACATTTAAATAAATAACTAAGTAAACAATAAATAAGTAAATAAATGCGAGCCAGATGTTTTGGGTAATTCTAGAAAAATTAAAACACTTGCAATAATTTACAAAATAAATATAAATAAAAATAAAACCAAGGCGTCATGTAGAATCTCCATCTCCATCTTTTGGTCATTCTATTATTTTTATGCCATCTAGCTCATTTTAACTTATAAATGACTTCAATAATTTTAAACAATCTTTTAAAACATTGAACTTGGTTAATAAAGTCCAATAGGTCATTTAGGTCCAATTTGAACTTGGGCCACTTAATTCAAAATATAATTAGAATTTTAAAATTACAATTATCAATTTGGGCCAAGCCCACAAATTCAAGGAGACTAATAATCACTCTAGGGCTCGGGTAAGGAGCCAAATGAGTTAGGGTTTGTAATTTGAGGCTTGGGTTAGTGGGGCAGCTCAAGAGCCATCGACACACCAGGTTGCAAAGGCAGATGCGTGACAGGGGCACAGGGAACTAGGCGCGCACGGGTGCAGGAAGTTGGGTACGCAGGGGTGCAACTGGAGGCTCGGGCGCAAGTGCGCCTGGTGCGTCCGGTACAGAGGTGCCCAGGCGTTGGGCAGTAGGTGCTGAGAGGGTCTCGACAGTCTTGGGGCTTGGGTGTAACACCCTAGTTAGCCAAAACCGTTACACTATGTGTTTAAAATGGTGCTTAACTCGCTAAGCGAGTCATTTGGACTTAATGGTGTAATTAAAAACCAAACCAAGGTTAGGTATTAAAAATCTTGGTCAACGAAGTAATCATTTTTCATTAAAAGAGTTTAGTTTATACACGGGATCCCAAAAAGTGGTTACAGACTAGTAAAAGACAAATAAAATACACGCTAGCTTTTGTAAGCGGCAAAACAGGGTTCAACTCTAGTTCCTCCCAAGCAATCCCGGCCATGGCGATCGAGCATGCTGCATATGTACACACCGCCCCTGAAGCTTTCCAACTCATGGTTGGTCTAGCTTACTCTTGCACCATAAAGCACCCGTGAGCTGAGGCTCATCAAGAAAACTACACAGAGTATAACAATAATACAAATATTCAAAGCAGTAATCACATGATTCACAAATAACAGATGCAATCATTCCAATCATATAACTCATAAACATATTCTAAATTAATCAATATCAAGGAATCTGCATCACCAGCACCATATGTATGGCCGACCTAATATAGTGTGTCTCCTGGAACTAAGGTCATAATAATGGTTGCATACTCACAACCAATCAAGGTATGTAAAAATAGTACATTATCTAGATCATTCAATTAATGCAGTCATAACATACATTCACAGGTAATTCAAGCTACTAAGCATACCAATTCAGTAGCTCAATGTGCATATACTAATTTTCTTACCTTGAGTCCCGAGCAGATAGCATATGGCAACCCCGAGTATGAACCTTCCTCATGAGCCTAACGGTATAACAAAGTCACAACATATTAACGGATAACCATCAAGAATTAAACTATTAAAAAACTTCAAGATAAATTCCTATCCTCCACGACCTCGAATTCTACTAAACCAGGTAGTAGAATCCTTCTCGAGCCTTTAGGTATGAGTTCCCATGCCTAAAAACCTCATTTGGCCAAGATCACCAATTTGAGCCATGGCGCCCCTCACAAGCTCCGTGACCATCTACAAGTCAGAGAGCCTATGCCTGATTTTCCCTAGACACGCGTCGCGGTGCAGCTCACCAAGTGCCGTGACACTAAGGAGATTTAGAGAGTCGCTCTAGCTCCTGAGTGCAAGCGGGCCGCGACGCTCCAAGAATAGCGCTGTAGCGTAACCCCGCAAATCCAGAAATTCCGGGTTTTTCCCCAAGCCAAAACTCCCAAAATTCACCTCAAAGCATAATTAAACCCAAAATTGAGTCCCAAAACCTCAGTAATATACTTAAGATAACACAAATACATCAAGAGCTAAGCCAAAACTCTACTCTAGTTCATAACCCAACCACAAGCTTAAAAACTCAAGAAAAGCTTAACTCATCAGACATTCAGCAAAACAGAGTAGGTAAATCTGACCTAAGTTGGACAAATCCAAACCCCTAGCTGCACTCCTTTACTTCCCAGCTTTATGATCACTTCCAAGCCCTCAACTCCAAGAATTCTTCTCCAAAAATTCAAAGAACCCAACTATGAGAGTGAGAGAGAGAAAACGAGAGAGAGAGAAAGAGAGACTGGGTGATTTTTTTTTTGGTTTCTGAAGGCTTCCACTAGCCTAAGTCTATCCAGGGTTAGGGGAATGACCAAAACGCTCCTAGCCCTCACCTTAGTTCTATGATATCCTCAAGGGAAAAATCGTCCTTTGCCATCTTTTCCCACTAAACCTCAAATGGCACTACAAATTCCTAATTTACCCTGACATACCCAAATAATCACTAAATAAATTCCCGATCCCCGGTAAACCTCGTTAATGTACTAAATTACTAAAATACCCCTAGGCTCACCCCGAGCTGGGTATTTATCCCCAATGTGACTTTTCTGCCAAATTGCTCTCTAGGATCGCCTCAGGACACACATCTCAATTATATCCACATATTAATGTGGTCTCACTCATAAAGCATGCATAATACAAATGTACCCTCAACAGGTCAAAAATTACAAAAATGCCCTTTTTAACAGAATCAGGCCTATACGCACATTTAATACACTTAAACATGCATAAGCAGCCATAAAACGATATAGCTCATATAATTCACCTAATCGCACATGTATAATCACAATTAACACATAAAAATCTAATTATGCACTCTTGGCACAGTAATCATGGCACTAAGCCTTATTAGCGAATTTGGAATGTTACAACTATCCCCTCCTTATCGAAATTTCATCCTCGAAATTTATTCAAACATCTCGGGTTATTGGTCTTGGATATCTGACTCTAACTTATGAGTCACATTCTTTACCTTGTTATTTCTTTGTAAGACCCTCACTAAAGTGACATTCTTATTCCTTAAGACTTTATCCTTTATGTCCAGGGTTTCCACTGGCTTCTCTTTACGTAGTAAGTCTCACTGTAATTCCAGGGTCTCTTCACCGAAGCAGGTGTAGTACTCAACACCTCTTTATTTAACATCGACACCTGTAACATCTTATGAACCTTCGTTTATGTCGGGGTAGGGCAAATCTCTAGGCCTCTGGCCTAACGTTGTTAGGATCTCAGAAGTCTAATAATCCTAGAGTCAAATCTTCTTTTTCTTTCAAAATTATCTTATCTTTTAATCAAAAATACTCGGAGAGGCACAAGGTCTCCTATTCCGGGACTCCACATTCCCATATTTGAATTTGCGAACTTCTATGTCTTTCTAATAAAGAAGATACTCCTGCTCTAACCATCCCTAATAACCTCACTGGTCTTCTGGACCAGTTCAGAACCAGAATACTTCCTGTTGCTCATTTCATTTTCCCCGGAATGAGTAATTCTCATTTCTTATCTCACATTATCTTATCCAGAGTCACTCTGGTCGTCGACTGATATTCATCACCGCGAGAATCCAATCAAGGGATCGTACTTACCTAAATGTCTCAGAAACTTACATATTCAAAGTATAATGCTTAAAGTCTGAATTGTTCCCTCAGGTTGTCAATTTGTCTGAAGGTAACCAATAATTCAACATCCCACTAATATACTCATCACCCTTGGAAACCCTTTCCAGAACCTGGGAAAATAAATAAATAAATGGTTTCAAGCCGACACTATTAACTTCGGTGCCCCATGGAGACGTACGATCTCCTTTCGCATATACTCATTCTTATGATAACTCGCTCACACAAACAAGAGTGTGTTAACTTAATATGTTGAGCCACAACTTCTCATACAAAATCATTTTACCTGTAATCTAAGGTGATCCACCCATACGGTCCATAATTATATCCTTCCATACTAACTCTGGGATGCCCTAGAGTCATAATAGCCTTTCTGGCTTCTAATATTCATCTCTCACTTGCTGAAAGGTTATTCAGTGAGCCCTTTGGTATTTAGATTTTAGGTCTTACCACCCATTCAAAATTTATGGATACAACAAGCAGGAGGGGTGGTATAAGACTCATCGAGAATCTCCACTTTGATTCCAGCATCCATCAAAACACGTATATGATCCTCATACTTAACCTATCCATGTTAAAATAGTAGGGTTCGTAGCCATTCCTACAAAAGCTTTTTTCCGTATTCCATTGTTTCTAGAGATATATTTGCTAATTATCAATCACAGATTCTATACCAATTCGGGTCGTTTCCTTCTCTGACTTCTCTATAATTTGTTGTGAATCATACAATTAGCGTGGACCTTTCCATCTCAAGGCATCAACCTCCACGTTAGTTTTCCCCAGGTAATAAAGGATTTCACTATCAGTCCTTCACCAGTTCTCACCAAAACCTTTATCTCAAGTTCAAACTGTATAAGTGACAAAACACTTTAACTTTTATGCTAGTGTATGCACTTCTTTCCCATAAGTGTTTTCGTCTCACCCCAACTGTAGCTATCTGGCATAACTGTCAACTCAAAGTCCCGTGTAAAACATCTATGTTCTTATTCCTTTAATCTTTGTTGAGCATAAACAATCACCTTTCTGGTCTACACACGGGCACAACCCAGCCCCTGACGCACAACATTATGAACTCCTCACTTTTAAACAAGGATAGTGTCCATCGTACTGTCCTCATATATCAGTCCACCACATGCTTATACTGATACCATGGCGTGGCAATCAACCCTTATTTCAACTTCTAAAAATCTGGTATGCAACTATCCATTCAGAAAAAATTTATGTCCTTACCTTACTTCAATCAAGGGTATGGTAGTCCTTGAAGATGCTTCAAGTGAAGGCTGATGTGTTTCGCCAGTCCCACAATGCTTCTAACCTCTAAAACGTTCCTTTGGTTAATTCCTTGCTGATTTTATCTTAACTAAATCATGCATGATCCCATCACTTCCTATAATGTGACCTTGAACATCACCTGGAGAAATCGGAACCCATCCTTTCCAGAACCTTACTTGTAATCCCCGCTTCCTCAGCCTCGGTAATATCAACAAAAATGTTACCCGTGTTCTGTTTCTAACTAGAAGTAATCCAAAACATTCTTGATCGATCAAAATACGACTTGTCCAAATCACCCCTATACTCTCTATTTGTTGAATTTACACTGGGTTGCAAGTTCAGCAGGCTGTGGCACCAGTGCCATTTCAACCTGTTATGGAGAATAGGTGGGAACCTTTGTATGAAAGGTTCAGGAAGCAACATCCTCCCACCGTCGATGGTGGACTAGACCCACTACGGGAAAAGCAATGGATGAATATGATTTCTTCCATCCTAGATTTCATGAGGGTGGAAGGGAATGAGAGGGTAGCTTGTGCCAGCTACATGTTCAGAGAAGATGCCCGCATCTGGTGGGATGTAGTGACTCAGAGAAGAAATGTTGCAGTTATGACCTGGGAAGAGTTCAGAAACATCTTTAATGAGAAGTATTACAGTGTTGCAGTCTGAGCTGTGAAGGTTGACGAGTTTATCTATCTAACTCAGAACCGGTTGATAGTTACTAAGTACACCTTGAGATTTGATCGGTTGGCGAAGTTCGCACCGGATTTTGTGCCAACTGATGAAGCAAGAAGGGATAGGTTTGTGCGAGGATTGAATGTTATGATCGCCTATGATGTGAAGATTACTTTGGATCCCGAGACTACTACGTATGCTCAGGTCGTGGACAGGGCCCTTACAGCTGAGGGGGTCGAGGATCAGATTTGGAGAGGGGGCGCTGCTAGGCGCGATGCCCTGAGGACGGTGCCTCCTTTTACCGGATCTAGTCGGGGTAGTGGCCCCAGTGAATAGAAAAGAAAGGCCTCAGATTCTTTTGTTCCCCCTAGCTCGGATAGGAGGGCATGGGGTGCTTTTGGTAGCCATCAGGGCAGGGGTGATAACTGGAGGAGTTTTCCAGTGTGTCCTCGATGCAGACGACAACATCAGAGAGAGTGCAGGATCAAGGCCTGCTTTATCTTTGGGAGTGTCAATCACTTGAAGAAGGACTGCCCACAAGCCAGGAAAGAGGAAACGAAGCAGAGCAATAGCCTCGCTCCTGCCAGAGTATTCACCTTGACTCAGACTGAGGCTGAGGCTAGCCCCTCGGTTATGACAGGTCAGATTTTTAGTGCTGGTTTTTCTTATACTGTATTGATTGATTTAGGAGCTACTCATTCATTTGTGTCTGCTAGAGTGATAGACCGGTTGTGTAGACCTAGTGATTTATATGCTAGGGGTTTTCGGACTTTGTTGCCAACTAGGGAAATGGTAGTCTCTAGGAGGTGGATTAGAGCATTGCCAGTAGAGATAGACGGTAGAGAGTTATCTGTTGATCTGATTGAGTTAGCAATTGATGACTTCGTTATGATTCTAGGGATGGATTGGTTATCGAAGAATGGGGCGACAATTGATTGCAAGCACAGGATGGTGACTTTTGAAACAGAAGGGGAGGTACCCTTTGTATTTGTGGGGACAGTTAGTGGACCGCGAGTACCTATGATTTTGGCACTGAAGGCTAGAGACTTGATGCAGGAAGGTTGCATAGGATTCCTAGCGAACATTATGGATACCTCTAGGGTTGTGTCGGTTGGACTGAGTGAGACCAGATTAGTATGTGAGTTTCCAGATTTATTTTTAACAGACCTTCCAAGGTTGCCGCCACAGCGGGAGATCGAGTTTGTTATAGATTTGGTGCTAGGGGTGGAGCCAGTATCTAGGACACCTTATAGAATGGCTCCGGCAGAGTTGAAGGAATTGAAGATTTAGTTGCAGGAGTTACTGGATTTGGGGTTCATCAAACCGAGTTTCTCTCTATGGGGTGCTCCAGTCTTGTTCGTTAAGAAGAATGATGGATCTTTAAGGATGTGTATTGATTACATGGAGCTGAACAAGTTGACCGTTAAGAATAAGTACCCATTACCTAGGATCGATGACTTGTTTTACCAGCTACAGGGGAAAGACAGTGTTTTCTAAAATTGATCTCCAATCAGGTTACCATCAGTTAAGGATTAAAGAGGAGGACACACCAAAGATTTATTTTTGCACGAGATATGGACACTATGAATTCCTGGTTACGTCCTTTGGATTAACCAACGCCCTAGCAGCTTTTATGGACAAGTTCGTGATTGTGTTTATTGACGACATACTGGTGTACTCTCAGTCAGAGACGGAGCATGAGCAGCATTTACGCCTGGTATTGCAGTGATTGAGAGAGCATAGGTTACATGCTAAGTTCAGCAAGTTCGATTTTTGGCTACTGCAAGTCACGTTTCTGGGCCATATTGCCAGTAAGGAGGGGATTTTGGTTGACCCAAGTAAGATTGAGGTAGTGAGAGTGTAACGACCCAAAATCGCTAATAAGGCTTAAGGGCCTTGATTAGTGTGCCTGGAGGGTATAATGGAATTTATGTGTGATTTTTATGAGTAAAATGCATGATTATGATTTAAAGCATGTTATATGACTGTTTGACTATTTGAGATGCATGACTATGTGTATTAGTATGCATGTAGGCCCTGATTGTGTTAGAAGGGCATAATTGTAATTTTGGCCATTTTGGGCATAACTTTATTGTTATGTGATGATTTTTGAGACCACAGTGGTATGTGGATGTATCTGTGTTTTGTGACTCGAGACGATCCCAGAGAGCTGATTAGCGGAAAAGTCATGGCGGGAATTTATACCCGGCTCGGGGCGAGCCTGGGGGTATAAACAGGAAATTTAGGGAATATATTGAGGTTAATTTTGATAATGAGGAATACATATTTGGTGATTTAGCAGGTATGGGGAAGCAAGCGGGAAAATATTAGAGACACTTGAGGAGTTAGCAGGAATTGGGTAAAATGACTAAAATGGCCCTACATGGACAAAAGGGTTTAGAATTAATAGGGAGGCCCTTTCGGTCAATTGGCTTCTTAGAGATAGATTAAATGAGGCTTTATATAGTGAGTGGGATTGTTAGAGAGTGTGAGAAATCTGAAGGAAAAGAAAGAAAAAGGAAGAAAAAGAAAAGAGAGAAAAAGAGAGGGTTTTCCAAAAGGGGCGGTTTGGGGATTCTAGCACCATTTCTCTTCAAATTTCTTGGAGCAAAGCTCAGTGGAGAGCTAGGATAGGCTGAGCATCAAGGATCCTAAGTTGGACTTGAAGATTTGGCAAGGGATTAGCAAGAACACATCAACTTTTGAGGTAAATTTTAGAGTTTTCAGTTTTTGGGTTTTGACTGGTTTGAGCTGTGTATTAAGCTGAATGATGGGAACTTCAGGGGAATTTCTGGGCAAGCTTTGAGGAAGAGCAAGCTAAGGAGGTCTAGGAATTGAATCAAGGTCGAAATTGCATCAACGGTATGAATTCTAAGCCTTTAACTTGATGTTTGACTGAATTTCTGGGTTTAGGGTTCATCTATGGTGAATTTTGAGATTTGGGATGAATGTTCTTGGGTTTTGAGGATTTGGGATGCTTGGGATGAGTGGAGAGTGTTTATAAGCTTGATTTTGAGTTTGGTAAAGATTTGGGGAAGTTTGGGTTGAATTTGGCTCAAAGAGATCGCAGAAAAGAAAATGAGAATTTGCCTGCCTGCAACTAGCGCTACAGCGCTAGTCTTTGGGCGTTGTAGCACTAGGCCATGTTTCCGAGGGGATTCTGGTTCTGCTTGTAGCGCTATAGCGCCCTCCTAAGAGCGCTGTAGCGTTACCTTGTTCCCAGAAAGGGGTTTTTGGGCTATTTTTGAGGGATTTTGACCTATGGTTCGGGGTTCGATTCCACCATTTTGTTTTGTGGATCTAGGACTTCCGGGGGGGCTCGGGATTGGTCCCAAGGCTAGGATTTCGGACTTGAGGTTCGGTGATGACTTTGACCTATGGCTGTGTTTAGGTGTGCGCTAGGGCTCGAGTGGGATCGTGCTCAAGGAGTCAAGTGGTGAAAGCTATCAAATTGGCAGGTAAGAAAACTATAGCACCCGTAGGACAGGGCATGGGCCATAGTGTGATTGCAGGGAACGACCCTATATTGCATTACATGTTAGGGTGCAGACTTAATCGAATTGATATATGTTTGAATGTTATTTGAGTTATGCTATTTGTGATTATAGTAAGAAAGAACGGCAAGGAGCCGAGAACGACGAAAGGCCGAGAACGGCAGTGGGACCGGAAGTAACACTTAGCACGTGAAGTGCTTGTAGACAGGGTGGGACCCCCAATGGATACAGGGGACATCCTTACGGTGAGGACCGAGACCCTAGGCTTAGGTAATGCCTCTGGGACGACATGGCCGTGTTTTTTTAGTTTGATGGAATACTCATTTATCTATGGATAATCTGATATGTTAACTATATAATCCGCATATGTTATATACTGTATGAGTTTTCTTGCTGGGCTTCGGCTCACGGGTGCTCTGTGTTGCAGGTAAGGGCAAAGATTGAGTCAACCAGCCATGAGTACGGAGAGCGTGAAGCGACGCGTACATGTTTGGCCTGCCCGACTGCTTTGGTTGGGGATTTATTTGAGAAATGGCTGTAATAATCTGTGATTTTAATAATTAATCGACTGTAACCTTATTTTGAGTTGTAAATAGTTTTCAAACCTTATTTTGGGATCCCAAATGTTAAATACTAGAATTTTTCAATGAAACAACGCATTTTTAAAGATTACAGCCTTAACTTTTGCTTAGTCACACTTTTGTTTTAAAAACCTCGGTTAGCGAGTTCATTGCACATTTTTTGTTTTAAAACTCACTTAGTAACAACTCTAAGGAAGTAGGGCGTTACAGAGAGATTGGCCTAGACCGAGTAGTGTTATGGAAGTTAGGAGTTTTCTGGGATTAGCAGGGTATTATCGGCGATTTGTTGAGAGGTTCTCCAGGATAGCCACACCGTTGATTGAATTGACGAGAAAGAAGACCAAGTATGTGTGGAAATACAGGTGTTAGAATAGTTTCAAGGAATTGAAGCGGCGACTGATCACCGCTCCAGTATTGGGTCTGTTGTCAGACAATGAGAAGTTTGTGGTTTATTGTGACGCTTCAAGACAGGGTTTAGGGTGTGTGCTAATGCAAGCCAGAAAGGTGATAGCCTACGCATCGAGACAGTTAAAAGAGTATGATCAGAGATATCCCACGCATGATCTGGAGTTGGCAGCAGTGGTATTTGCACTTAAGGTTTGGAGACATTATCTATATGGTGAGAAGTGCGAGATATACACCGACCATAAGAGTTTGAAGTACTTCTTTAATCAGAAGGATCTGAACATGCGCCAAAGACGGTGGCTGGAATTGGTAAAGGATTATGATTGTGAGATTCTATACCATCATACGAAGGCTAATGTAGTGGTTGATGCATATTGAGTCGGAAGGGCCCAGGACAATTGTTTGATTCGAGGCAGATATCTGAAAAGTTAGCTGAGGAGATACTTGGGTCCTGAGATGGTTCAGAGAACCAATGAGGTGATTGAAAAGATTAGAGCTCGAATGCTCGCCTCCTAGAGTCGCCAGAAGAGTTACTCAGACTTGAAATGCAGGAGCGTAGAGTTTCAAGTCGGTGACGATGTGTTCCTTAGGGTTTCTCCCTTGAGAGGAGTGAAACTGTTTGGGGTTCGGGGCAAGCTGAGCCCTAGGTTTGTTGGCCCCTTTGAGGTTCTGGAATGGGTTGGAGAGGTAGCTTATAGATTGGCGATGCCTCCAGCTCTACCAGGGGTTCATGATGTATTTTATGTGTCCATGCTCCGGAAGTACGTATCAGATTCTACGCATATACTGAGTTATGAGAACTTGGAGCTGGACCAGGATTTATCATATGAGGAGAAACCAGTTCAGATTCTCGACTGGAATGATATAGTCTTGCAGAGAAAGACCATCGCCTTGGTGAAAGTGCTGTGGAGGAACAACAAGGTTGAGGAAGCGACGTGGGAACTTGAGTCAGATATGCGGGAGCGGTATCCCGAGTTATTCAGGTAATTTTGAGGACGAAATTTTTGTAAGGAGGGGATAGTTGTAGCGTCACAATTTTGCTAATAAGGCTTAGGGCCTTGATTAGCGTGCCTGGAGGGCAATAAGTGATTTATTATATCAATGTGTGAATTTGATGAGTATGTGATTAGAAAGGCATGTTTAGGTGAATTAAATATGCATGTGGGCCCCATTTGGTTATTAGGGGCATGTTTGTAATTTTAGCCCGTTGAGGGCATAAATGCAATATTTGTGTATATTGTGATTGACACCACGTGTGAGTGGTGATATATCTGTGATGCACGATCCGAGACAGTCCTAGGGAGCAGTTTAGCTAGAATGTCACAACAGGGTCAAATACTCGACTCGGGAGGAGCCTAGGGGTATTTTGGGTATATAATATGTGTTTTGAATTTATTGAGTAACGGGTAGTAGTTTGGTGGTTATAGGAATACTCAGGGACTTAACGAGATTCGGGTAAATGACTAAATTGCCCTTGGGGTTACTTAAGGATTGAGGTTAAGCTTAAGGGGCAGTTTGGTCATTTGGCAAGGGGTATTACTTAACTCAGATGATTTCAGAAACTACTTGAATTAAGTAAAGGAAACAAAATTCTCAGCTTCTATTCTCTTAGTCGGTTCAAGACTTCTTTCCTTGGTGCTTGGTTTTGGAAGATTTTAGGCTAAGAATTCATAAATTCAAGGCTGAAACTTGGGAGGCTAGAAGCTTGGAACTCAGCGAATTAATTCAGAGACTTAAGTAAACTCAAAGCTAAGCTTTTAAACTTGATGATCAAATTGAATTATGCTGGTTTTAGTTGCTAGAACTTAGGCTTGCATGGATTTGGTTTCCAAGATTGGTTTTGAATGTTTGATGGGTGTAAGAATTTGTTTATGAGCTTGTTAGGATGTTTAGGCTATATGAGTATGAATTATGGGCTTAATTCTGAGGTTGGCTGAAGTTTGGGGTATGAAATATGAGTTTAAGCTCGGGGAAAAGCTTGAGAAAAAGGTTGGTTTTCTGGGTTTGGAGGTCGACTCGCGGCCCAAGGAAGGGCATGCCGTGGCCCGTGTGTGCGTGAGGGCCTAGGGAGGCCTCTGTTCTTGAGGCGTGCCGTGACATAGGGCTGGGAATGCCGTGGCTTGAGTCTCCTTGCAGGGAGGCATTTTGCCTCTATTTTGGGGCATGCCGTGGCCCTTAAGGGGCTGGGCTGCAACCCTAATTCAATGTATTGGTTGTCTTGTAGATTTTTGGCTTGGGAACCCAATTTTTAAGGCTCAGGATGGATTTTGTCACCCGGATTGATAGAATTCAAGGTCTCAGAAACTAGAATTATAACCCAAAATTATTTAATGGATTAGAGCATGATGGCTGGATGTTGTTGATACGTTGTGACTTGGTTTTCAGCGAGGCTCAGACTAGGGGACTGTGCTCAGGATACCGGTGCTCGAAATATTGGGACACATGTAAGATAACTGTTGTACCCGTAGAGTAGGGTGTGGCCCTTTAGTTTGTATTGCAGGGCACGACCCTATGTAATTGTGTTTCAGGGCGTAGCCTCATTAATTATGTTTTTATTTGTTTAAGTACTTGTTAAGTATATGCTATGTGTTGCATATCTGTAAATGTATGGCAAGGGCCGAGAACGGGAAGGGCCGAGAACGGCGAAGGCTGAGAATGGCAAGGCCGAGTATGGCAAGGGGCTGGGAGCGATGTTAAGCATGCGGAGTGCAAGTGGCTAGGGTGAGACCATTCTTGGATGCTTGAGACATCCACACGATCTAGACCGCGAACCCAGGGCCTGGTAAAGGGCCTGGGATGGCATGGTCGTTATGTGTTTAGCCTGTTGGTGGCTTTATTATATGTTGATTGATAGCTATACATATGTTGATTGCTAGTGTAGAGTTTTCTTGCTGGGCTTCGGCTCACTGGTGCTCTATGGTGCAGGTAAGGGTAGGGGAAAGGTCGACCAACCATGAGTACGGAGAACGTGAAGCAATGTGTACATGTTCGGCATGCCTGACTGTCTCGGCCAGGGGTATTTTTGGGAGATGCTATGTATAAATCCAAACTTATTCTTGAGTTGTAAATATTTCTAAACAGTATTTTGGGATACCAAATGTATAAGGCTTTATAATTTCAATGAATGATTATATTTTCAAATTATATGACTGTTATTACAGTTAACCCACATCTTTAACCTAAAACCTCGATTAGCGAGTTAATTGCACGTTTAAAACTCACTTAGTTACGGATCTAAGGAAGTAGGGTGTTACAATAACCTTATCATTTTGCATCTACACACATCCCAATCCCAGTCTCGATGCGTCACAGTACACTAAAAACTTTCCTCCCTCCGAAGAAAGACTCAACACAGGAGCGGTAATCAGTCGTCACTTCAATTCTTGGAAGCTACTCTCACACTTGTCTGACCAGGTGAACTTCAGATTCCTCCGTGTCAATTCTGTCATTGGTGTAACAATCTTCGAAAACCCTTCCACGAACCATTTGTAATATCTCGCTAACCCAAGGAAGCTCCTAACCTTCGAGGAATTCCTTGGCCTCGGCCAGTCTCTAACTACCTCTACCTTGGTTGGATCTACCTTAATCCTATCTCCACCAACAATATGTCCAAGGAATGTCACTTCTGGTAGCCATAAATCACACTTCTTAAACTTAGCATACAACCGATGCTCTCTCAATCTCTGTAATACTTGTCAGAGATGCTGCTCATGCTCTGCCTCTGAACTAAAGTAAACCAAGATGTCGTTGATGAAGAAAATCACAAATTGATCGAAAAAGTCCATGAACACCCTGTTCATTAGATCCATAAACACTGCTGGGGCATTGGTCAAACCAAACGACATGTCTAGGAACTCATAATGTCCATACCTCGTACGGTAGGCCATCTTTGGAATATCCTCATCCTTGATCCTCAGCTGGTGATAACCAGATCGAACATCAATCTTCGAGAATGTCATCTTTCCCTGCAGCTGATCGAACAGTCCATCGATCCTTGGTAAGGGATACTTGTTCTTTATGGTCAACTTGTTTAACTCCCTATAGTCTATACACATTCTTAGAGTCCAAACCATCTTTTTCACAAATAAAACCGGAGCACCCCATGGTGAGAAGCTAGGTTTGATTAACCCTAAATTGAGAAGCTCTTGTAATTGTATCTTCAACTCCTTCAGTTCTGGTGAAGCCATTCTATATGGTGCCCTCAACACTGGCTCTGTGCCCGGTGCTAACTCGATGACGAACTGAATCTCCCGGCAGTCCTGGTAAATCCTCAAGAAACACATCCAAGAACTTACGTACCAACCTTGTCTCTCCTGGCCCCACTGGTGTAACTCTGGTGGTATCCAACACACTAGCAAGAAAACCTATACAACCTCCTTGTAACAGGTCCTTAGCCCTCGATGCTGATATCATGGGAATGCGGGGTCCATGCATAGCACCCACAAAAACAAAGAGGTCCTTACCTTCAGGCTCAAAAGTCATCATCTTCTTCCTACAATCTATAGTGGCCCCATGTTTGACTAGCCAATCCATCCCCAGAATCATATCAAAATCATCCATACTCAACTCAATCAAGTCCACTAATAGTTCCCTACTATCTACACTCACTAGCAGTGCTCTAATCCATCTCCTAGAAACTACCAGTTCCTCTGTAGGCAGTATAGTCCCAAACCCCGCAGTATAATACTCACTAGGTCTACAAAATCTATCAATTACCTTACTATAAACAACAAATGTATAGCACTAGAGTCAATCAATATAGTATATGAAGAGCCAACGCTAGAAAGCTGACCTATCACTACTGAGGGACTAGCATCGGCCTCTGCATGCGTCAAGGTGAACACTCGAGCTGGAGTCAAGCTATCCACCTTCCTTGGTTCCTCTTTCTTCGATGTTGGCAAATCCTTCTTGATGTGTCCAACCACCCCGCACAAGTAACAAGATTTTTCCCAACATTCGCCCGGATGGTGCTTCCTGCATCTTGTGCACTCTAGATAACTTATTCATGTCTCACCGCCTCCCTGGCGGCCACCCTGAGCACCCCGACCCCTCCTGTCAGGGCTAGAAGTGGTCGAGGTATAAGAGATCTTCCTGTTCAGATCACTGGGGCCTCTGCCCCTACTAGACCCTGTGTATGGAGGCACTGCCCTGCGAACATCCCGTCTCACAGTGTTCTCCCTCTAGATCTTATTCTCTACCTCCTCAGCAGTAAGAGCCTTCTCAAAAGCCGGGGCATAAGTCGTCTGCCCAGGTAGCGATGTAATCCTCACATCCTAAGCTATCATAGCATTAAGCCCTCGAACGAACATGTCCTGTCTAGCCGCATCTGTAGGCACTAATTCTGGTGCAAACTTTGCTAGCCTATCAAACTTCAAGGCATACTCAGTAATTGTCATACTGCCCTGTACAAATCCCATGAACTCATTTACCTTTTGTAACGACCCCAAATCACTAATAAGGCTTAGGGCCTTGATTAGTGTGCCAGGAGGACATAATTGGTTTATGTGTATGTTTAATTGGTTAAATGCGTGACTACGTGGCATGCATGATTAATATGATTATATGGATATATTATATGTATGTTTATGAGTATTAGATATGCATGTGGGCCCTTTATAGCCTATAAGGGCATATTTGTAATTTTGGCCTGTTGAGGGCATAAATGTGATTTATGATTGAGACCACATTATTATGTGAATATATTTGTAGCATATGGCTCGAGACGGTCCTAGTGAGCAGACTAGCGAAATATTCACAGCGGGGTTTATTACACGGCTTGGGGAGAGCCTAGGGGTATTTTTGGGAACTTAGAGAAATATTTTGGGAGTTATTAGATAATGAACAAATATTGGGTAATTAATTAGACATAACGGGGTTAATTGATTAATGGTAGGAACACTTGAGGAATTAGTGGGAACTGGGAGCGAAATGACCATTTTATCCCTTAATACCCTTAGTGGACTAATAAGCTTAGAAGGGCAAAGAAATCTTTTTTTTAAGCAAGGGATAAGCTCAATAAATCCTAAGGAATAACCAAAAGATTTTGGAAGAATCTCAGCTCATTCTCACCCCCACTCTCACTCACGATTCTCTCTCTTCCTTAAGCTTGAGGAATTTTGATGAATTGAAGATTGGAACCAGGGAAATTCAGCTGTAGGAACCTAAGAATTAAGCTGAGTTCATTAAAGATTACTGTTGGGGAAACTAGGCTACAATTTGAGGTAAGAGTTCTAGTCTAATACTCTAATTTTGTTGAGTTTATGTTAAGAGGTTTAAGTTGCGTGGGGCTTAGTTTTGGTTAGCTGATTTTCGATGTTAGGAAGGGTAGAGATCGATGATAAGGTTGGATATGATGTTTAAATTGTGGGGTTAAGGATTATGGATTTGGTTCTGAATTTGGCTAAGAGTTTGGTTGAATTTTTGAGGTGTTTGGCTTGGAAGGATGAGGAGAGAACACAGAAATTCTACATTCATAGGGGCACGCCACGACCCAGCTTATGGGCACCACAGCCCGCATGTCCATAATGCCCTGGGTGGGCTCTTTGTCTTGAAGACGCGCCGCGACCCTTGGGGGGGGGGGGTGGGGGGGCAAGTCGCTGCCCGCCTCCCCCTGAGGCTTGGTGGTTAAGTCTCTGACTTGGAGGCATGCCGTGACCATTATGGCCAGGTTGCGGCCCGCCTAGGGGATTTTGTCCTAGGTTGGTTTTTAGAATTAGAAGGGCTCGGGGGTTTGAACCTTAGCGCTCGGGACAATTTCTACTACCCGATTTAGTAGAAATCGAGCTCCCGGTGGCTAGCTAATGTTTCCTAAATATTTATGTGGATTAGAAATTGATGATTACCCATTTGCCACTGTGACTAGATTTATCGCCAAGGCTCAGGACTGAGGCTCGTGCTCGAGATCGTTTTGTATTCTCCGCTCAGAATTCGAGGTAAGAAAACTGCACCTTTGAATGGTTGTGAACGGGATTGAGATTCCCAAAATTTGAGTATGTATACTGTATGACTGAATGATCGATATGGTATATGAGAATGAACGACCTAAGAGAGAAAGGGCTGATGACTTGCACTATGACGCGACTCGACCACTGTGAGCCGGGGTCAGCTAAATAAACAATGGACTCGGCCTAAGCGAGCCAAAGTCAGTTAAGTAAACAGAGGGCTCGGCCTAAGGGCACCGACCCTGAGCATTTTTTTATTGATTAAGATATATTTTTGAACATACATGTTCACTGTTATTGGTTTGATGCCTATGATTTGTTGAACTTCTGGATGACTGTAACGCCCTGGATAACCAAGACCACTACACTGTGTACTTATAAAGGTGCAAGACTTGCTAATCAAGTCATCAGTTTAGAAAACGTGTCATTAAGCATGTAAGAGCTAGGGTTAAAAAAAACTTTGGTCTTAAAAGACTCATTTTATATAATTAAACTGTACATACACGGGATCCCAAAAGAAATAGAGTTTAAAGGTTGATTTATAGACTCCCAAAAATACATAAACAGAGGTTGGCCATACTAAGGAAAAATAGTAAATTTCTGGGTTGCGCGTCCCTGTTGTTGACGGTGAGAACTCGTCAACTAAGTTGAGTTGGAAGAAATTATCAAGTCAGGATCGTCAATAAAAAAGCTATAGAAACCAAAGCAATAACTCAAGAATTATGACAGAATAACAATGGAGAAATCAATCAATCTTTCATTAACTCTCCAGCCTTTGCTACAGTAAAACTTCCAACAACCCCCTTTCAGGTGGTGTTAGAGTCATTTTATAGTAGGCTCTAATGGCCTTAGGTACATAGTGGTCCAGGAGACCAAATGGTACATAAGTACTATGTCAGGGGAGTGGCTTCAGAGGTTGTGGTCGTACATCAGCACAGGAGCAGGTGTCAGGAGGATGTCTCCACTACTTGTCTGTACCCATATCTGATGAATGGCGGCAGGCGTAGTGGCGCAGGTGGTAGTGGTGTCGACTCTGACCCTTGGCCGTAGACGTACGGGCCATAACTCTTATCCCAGCAGTCCCACTGATACGGGTGTCCGTACTCAGTACTAGGTCGTACGAGTATGTCCCATTCGACTCGTACTAGGGCCTCTAAGCGTAGGGGTCTCTGGGTGTAAGGAATGGGACCCTTGGTGCATGGCTCTACTCATGTGGCCACTAGGTGACGTAGCTCTCATCCCTTCGCGAGGCCCCCTCAGAAGGCTTATTGATGGTGCGACTCTCTTTGCTGTTCATGGGGCCGAATGTGTTGCGGATGTGACCCCTATGAGGCTCTGTGCGAGGCTGCCACCACGGGGCCTATCTGGCGAGGCCACCCCGTGGGCATGGGCGAGGCCACCACGGGGCCTATTTGGAGAGGCCACTTCGGCCTATGAGGCGAGGCCACTTCCGCCTATGAGGCGAGGCCACTCGGGCCCATGGCGAGGCCCTTGGACGCGAGGCGGCTAGTGCGAGGCTTGAGCGCGGGCTTCGCAGCTGGGCCATGACAAGGGGCGTCGCGCGCGGGTGCCGAGCGAGGCCAGGAGGCATTGCGCGCGGGGGCCGAGCGAGACCAGGAGGCGCTGCGCGCGGGGGCCGAGTGAGGCCAGGAGGCATCGCGCGCGGGGGCCGAGCGAGGCCAGGAGGCGCTGCGTGCGGGGGCCGAGCAAGGCCAGGAGGCACTGCGCGCGGGGGCCGAGCAAGGCCAGGAGGCGTCGTGCGCGGGGGCCGAGCGAGGCCAGGGGGCGTCGCGCACGGGTGGCCGAGCGACGCCCATGGCGTCGTGCTGGACGTCTGAGCGAGGTCAGGGCGGCTTCGCGTCTATGTCTCGCAAATGGGGGCTATATGGCTATGATCCCATAAGGCACGGGTCTAGATTTGTGGCGTGATAGCGTGATGACTTCCCGAGACGGTGGTGGCCCGAGGGCCTCACATGACCCTCATATTTTGCCTTGGTGGGATTTGGGCGTCCACACTTGCCCCCCAGTCTAGGAGAGGACCTTTAGGTGCTCTTGTAGACTATTCACCTTGATTCTTATAAATAGGCCCTCATATTTGGCCTAAAATCTTCACTTCACTTCACTTCTTTGGCTTATTGGTTTGGAGAACCCTTCCTTTTTCAAGAGGTAAGGGGTTCAATCACCAGGACTATGACTCCTTAAGGCAAGCCCGCATCCGCCACCTTGAGTGCATGGCTGAACTTAGGCGTAAAATTTGGGTGGTGGAGAGCAAAATTGACTCGGTGTCGAGAGGAGACGGAGGACCCTCCCCCCCAAACCTTAGCGACCACGTAGCGAGCCTTAGGATGACCCTTTCTGACTTGCAGTGGGAGTTAGAGTTTATGGAGGGACACCTTCCGCCTGAGCCTTCCAGCCCATCCTCGCTTGATGACTGTCAAGAGGCTGCTTCTGCTTCTCCTCAGCCCCTAGTCTCAGTTTGTCCTAGCTTTGCACTTCCGCCGTCGCTCCCTCGATGGAAGACTCTTGCTAGGAAGAAAAAATGGAGGGTCAAGTACTCTGTCTCTTCCTCACATCTTTCTTTTGATTTTGCAGATATGCCGAAGGCACGCCGTCAGGTGTCTACTCACGAGCAGGACGACGCCCCTTTACTAGCGTCCGAGCTGGTGTCGCGCGTGTCCGACAACAAACTGATAGACATCGTGAATGATTATCGTGTCCCTCCAGATTATGCTCTATACGCCCCTTTGGAGGCATGCCGGGCCGACCGCCCTAGGCTCGGCTTCGTGGCCCTCAGCGAGCAAATTCTAAAAGCGGGTGGTACCATTCCGCTGCATCCGTTCTTTGTTGCAGTCCTCAACTACTTCGATCTTGCCCCGCTTCAACTGGCACCCAACGGCTGGCTGACTTTGAGCTGCCTTTTCGTTGCATACATGAAACTGTTGAAACGCGCCCCTACGGCCACCGAGGTACATTTCCTCTACAACCTTATGCCCCTCCACAATTCAAAAGGCTTTTACTACTTACAAAAAGCCAACAGCGGGGCCTCTTTGATAGAGGGTTCGGTGTCTAACCCGGGCGCTTGGAAGCGGGACTTTTTCTTCGTGGAAGGCCCACTCTCTGTCCGTGAGGAGTTCCGGACCACTCCCAGTAAGTACTCTCATCATCACTTCCGCTCTTTTTTTTTTGTTTTTTGTTTTTTGTTTTTTTTGAAACTTATGGTTCCGTGCCTTACGCTCACACCGACAATGGCTCGTATTGCGCAGAGCGATTCGCTGAACCCTCCGTTGTCGGGATGGAAGCAAAAGACATGAGACGGTTCCTCACTGCCAATCCTGCCAGGAAAGAGGCGGCGCACCTTTTCACCGTAAAAAATTTGAACCGCTACAAGCTAACTCCCGTCTCTGACCCCAAGTTGTTGTGGACCATCTCTGGGTCCACGAAGATGAAGGAGACCTTGGCTGAGCCTTGCCTGGATGACGACGAGGATGAGGAGGGGCCGGAGGAGGCCCCCCTTGACCGTGGGGGATTCCACCAACCGCTTCCATCTCCTGGGGGGTGTCCTCCATGTGCTCCTTACGATCCGGACATAGCCCCTCCCTCACAAGACCAGCAGGACATTCCGGGGTGCAGTATTTACCCTGACCCTGAGGGCCATGACACCTTCACTCAGGCTCCTCATGAAATCGGATTACTGGGGGCTGATTTCGTCGGCCTTGCGGTCCCCCCCTTTGATCTATCAGAGCCTCGGCATTCCACATTCACCGCGCCTCCTCCCGCATCGGCAAGCGGGTCGTCTGTCCCCATCCAGCCAGGTGCCCCTAGGATGGATGGGGAGCCCTGGGTGACCCGGATGGCAACGTCGTTCGGACAGCGATACATCCAGCTTGCCTCGGGCCTCCCCGTATCCGACTGGAATGGCCTTGGGAACGTGGCTCAGACGGACCTTGGGGAGAACCTAAGGCGCTCCATGACTTGGGTGAGTCTCTGCTCCTCGCGTTGGCCCTATTATGTATAGGTGTTTATGCATATATTCTTTTTTTTTTCCTTTTGTCACTTATCGCTGCTGTTGCTAACATTTTTTTATGCAGGCCTATACGCTGGCTATGCGGTTTGTTGACTTGTCTAACAACCTCTCCGCGTCTGCTGCTGAGATGAACTGCCTTACAGCCCGAGTGCAGGAGCTTGAGGAAGAGCTTAATGGAACCAATGCTAAGTTGTCAGAGGTCCAAACCCAATTTTCCAACTTGTCATTGAAGAGGAAAGAAGTAAGGGCCAAGACTAAGAGGTTAGAAGGCAAGGTCACTCGCTTGGAGTGTGAGCTCCAGGAAGCCAAGGCCACTGCGGACGCGTCTCAGCAGAGGGTTACCCAATTGGAGGCCGAAGTCGAGGCCCTCAGGGCCGAGCTTCAGTTGGCGCAGGAGAGGAGTGCTTCCTTGGAGGCGGAGAGGGCCACCACCGAGCGCAGGTCCATAGATCGTGCCCTTTACAATGTGTGGAGGCAGGATCCTAATTTCGACTTCTCCTCTTTTGGTGAACAGGTCGTTGCTCGAGCGGCCTTGTGGAGTGCCCACTTTAGGAGGCCTTGAAGTAGTCTTGCTTTTTTTTTTTTTTTTACTTTGTATTATCATTATCACTGCTACTTTTCTTTTGGTAACTCTTGTACTATCTCGAGAACTCTTTTTTCTAATGTATAAATACATGTGTTGCTGTTTATTTCTTGTTCTACTACATTTGAGGCCCTTTTAAGCCTGTATGATGGGGTTTGGTTGGTTCCCTTCTTTTATTTACCAGGCTGGAGGTCCTTTGGAGCCCATGCGAGAGGGTTCACTGAGACCTCTTTTGGTGCCTCTTGATTACTTTTGTAAGGATATTTTGACCCCTTGGGTCCTAGCTATCCTTTTATATATTTTTGTGCGCGCTTATTATTTGTTGCGAGAAGTGTCCTTCTCGTCATTATGCATAGTACTGTTTTTACAAGGGTCTATTTTGGGATCCTTTTTGGCTAGGCGGCTTGGCGGCCGCTCTAGACTTATTATTGTTGTTACCATATAATGGCTAGACGGCTTGGTGGCCGCTCTAGACTTATTATCATCGTTACCATATTTTTTTTTTTGTAAGTCCCTAAGGCCTCCTTGATATTCACACAGGTAGCTAATCCTTGTGATCCCAGGAGATGCCTTGTAAGGACTCCGCTTAAGGCCCTGATATAGGGGGTCCCTCTGGGATCCCTGTTGAAGGGTCCTTTTTGGGGTCCTCCTGATGGAGGGTCCTTTTTGAGGATCCTCTTGGTAAAGGGTCTCCCTTAGGAGTTAGGAAGGCAAGGGGTCCTTTTTAGGATCCTCCATTAGAGGGTCCCTTTTTAGGAGTTAGGAGGGCAAGGGGTCATTTTTAGGATCCTCCGTTAGAGGGTCCCTTTTTAGGAGCCCTTTTGCTGGCTGCGTGTTCTTGCCCCCTGTCCTGCCCCCCAAGTGCTTGGTGAAATTTATTTCGGCAGGCACTTTGGCTGATGCTTGTGCAGCGAAGAAAGTAAACACGGGAAGTAGCAAACGGTTTCATTCATAGCACACGGTTTACATCTAACTTTGTAAATAAAAAAGGGGGGTTACATCTAACTAGGAGGCTACCTAGGGTAGCCTCTTTGATTCTTACTTAAGCTAAAATAACGAAGAACAAGCTAAACATAGGTTCTTTTGGCACTAAGAGCCGAAGTCTTGTTGGTAGCACTTCTCGAGAGGCTCCGTAACCTGTGGGTCCAATCTTGTGTGGATCTAACTTGTGTGGGTCGCTCCTTCATGCACAGCCATCGTCATTGGCATGGATGGTTTGGTGGCTGCGCGGAGGGACATGGTGTAGCATTCCCTCGCTTCCTTCTGCTCCCCTTTCACACATGCTACTCCCCCAGGGGTAGGGAATTTCATGGCTAGGTGATACACAGAAGTTATCGCCTTCAATTCTCTCAGAGAGGGTCTCCCTAATACCGCATTGAAGGCTGAGGTGCAATCTACCACGACGAAGTTAGCCATTATGGTGGTTTTCCTGGGTTGCTCCCCCATGGTGAGGGCCAATTCGATTGTCCCCAAGGGTTGCATCGAGTCTCCCATAAACCCATACAAAGTCGTAGTGCAAGGCTTTAGGTGACGGAGGCTCAATCCCATCTTTTCCAGCGCCTGTCGGTACAAGATGTCCATGGAGCTCCCGTTATCCACCATGACCCCATGTACCCTCATGTTAGCTAGCTGGGCGGTTAGCACCAGGGGGTCATTATGAGGAAAGTGCACCCCCTGCGCATCTTCTTCAGTGAAAGTTATTGAGTCATTCTTGCCCTTGAAGCTCTTCGGGGGGCGTTGCTCCAAACTTAAAACGCAATGTGGTGGACTTCGTCGGGCCTCCTTGGCATACCTCTCTCGCCCTTTCCTAGAATCGCCTCTGAATCCTGGTCCTCCAAAGATGGTCCTGACCTTTCCTTGCACTTCCGGGGCCACCTCACGTGCCCGCAGCGGGGACACTCCTCCTTCTGGCCTCTGGTTATCCTTGCGCACATACCGGCCCAAATGTCCCCTGTGGATGAGTTCCTCAATTTCTTCCTTCAAATGGATACACTCTGTCGTGGTATGACTGATATCCTTGTGGTACTGACAGTATCTACTAGGGTCCCTTTTGGACCGGTCCTTTCTCATTGGTGGGGGCCTTTTGAAAGGAACTCGATCTTCATTGGTGAGGTAAATGTGCTCCCTGGTATCTGTGAGGTCTGTGTAGTAAGTGTAAGCCACTTGCCTGTGATCATTCCCCTGTTTGGTTTTCCTCTGGTGGTCATCTCTTGATCCATCGTATGCCCTTTTCTTCTTTGCTACATTCGACCCGTCGTTAGTTGGGGGCTTCGCGTGGGGCTCCTCCTTTCCTGCCTTCAAGTTTGCGTGGCCATCCTCCACACGTATGTACTTCTGCGCTCTCTCATAGAAGTCGTCTAATTCAGTGACCTCCTTCTTCAGCATGTTGTCCCACAACTTGCTTCCTGGGAGCACCCCGGCTGTAATGGCCATTTTTAGCTCTCGGCGAGTCAGGCTCCCCACTTTCGCGGCCTCCATATTGAACCGGTGAATGTAGCTTTTCAGGCTCTCATTCTCCCCTTGCTTCACGTTGGCGAAGCTGGTACCTGGCATCGTGTAATCCCTCACGACATGATGTTGTTGGAGGAATTCGTCAAAAAACTGCTGCCAGGATCTGATGGACCCCGGCCTTAATCTTTTGAACCATTTGTAGGCGGGTCCTTTCAGAGTAACAGCGAAGCAATGGCATCTGGCACCACTTCCAATCCCCCTCAGTTTCATCAGATCATTAAACGCATCCAGGTGGTACTTTGGATCCTTGCTCCCTTCGTAGGGGGTCATATTGGGCTCCTTAAAGTTGGCAGGGAGCCGGATGGCCTGTATCTCCCTCACAAAGGGCGACTCGTGGTCGAAGTCCTCCTCAAAGGCATGGCCGCCTGATGCGGTGAGGATCTTGCTCCGCAGGCTCCTCATCTCCGTGTCCAGGTCCTGCCTCCTCTTGCTGAGAGTGTCCCTCAAAGCAGACAGGATAAGATTCGCCTTTCCCTTGCCTTCTCGAGGCACCACAGGGGGCGTGGTCCCTTTGCCTGCCCTCTTCTTATTGAGCTCCTCCCGCAAGTCTGAGGGTGCTCTTTTAGAGGTGACCTTGTCCTCATTGCGAGGGGCAGCGTTGGTCCTCGGCACTGGCTTCTGGGCCTGCTTAGGCGGTTCAGGGTGATCACGTTGCTTCATTCGGGGGGTGTTACTGGTTGAATGTCGGGTTCTCCCATCATCTACCGGTACAGTGGCCTCCACCCCATCCTTGCCCTTCTCCTTCCTCTTAGGCAAGGTCACGCTCGACTTACCCTGCAGCAGGCCGTTCAGGACCTCTTGCATGTTCTCCAAGGTGGTTTCTAACCTTTGGCTCTTACGGTGGAGCTTGCATATTTCCTCTTCATAAAACCGAGATTTCGAACTCGAGCTCACGGAATGGACCCGAGGGTGCTTATCATGCCTATAGGCAGAAGGGCCCGGGTCCTGCCGGCTGGAGTTCGGTACCTGCAGTGGTTTTGGAGGAGGGAACTCAGTAGCATTTCCCGGTGGTGCTCTTGGAGGACTTTCTCCAAGTGGAGAGGCCGGTGACGAGGCCACCCTATCACCTCCATGACCTTCAGGGTCCTTAGGGGGCTCCACGTCTCTGGGTGGAGGAGCGTCCTTCATGGAGGCCTTCAGCTGGACTCCGTTCAGGTCAACCTCTACTACCCGTGGCTCCCTCAGTCGCTTTGAACATCTTGGCATCTTCTTCTTGCCGGAAATAATGGTGGAACAGTAGCTTGAAACTAACGTTCCCACAGACGGCGCCAAACTGTTGACGGTGAGAACTCGTCAACTAAGTTGAGTTGGAAGAAATTATCAAGTCAGGATCGTCAATAAAAAAGCTATAGAAACCAAAGCAATAACTCAAGAATTATGACAGAATAACAATGGAGAAATCAATCAATCTTTCATTAACTCTCCAGCCTTTGCTACAGTAAAACTTCCAACAACCCCCTTTCAGGTGGTGTTAGAGTTCATTTTATAGTAGGCTCTAATGGCCTTAGGTACATAGTGGTCCAGGAGACCAAATGGTACATAAGTACTATGTCAGGGGAGTGGCTTCAGAGGTTGTGGTCGTACATCAGCACAGGAGCAGGTGTCGGGAGGATGTCTCCACTACTTGTCTGTACCCATATCTGATGAATGGCGGCAGGCGTAGTGGCGCAGGTGGTAGTGGTGTCGACTCTGACCCTTGGCCGTAGACGTACGGGCCATAACTCTTATCCCAGCAGTCCCACTGATACGGGTGTCCGTACTCAGTACTAGGTCGTACGAGTATGTCCCATTCGACTCATACTAGGGCCTCTAAGCGTAGGGGTCTCTGGGTGTAAGGAATGGGACCCTTGGTGCATGGCTCTACTCATGTGGCCACTAGGTGACATAGCTCTCATCCCTTCGCGAGGCCCCCTCGGAAGGCTTATTGATGGCGCGGCTCTCTTGGCTGTTCACGGGGCCGAATGTGTTGCGGATGTGACCCCCATGAGGCTATGTGTGAGGCCGCCACCACGGGGCCTATCTAGCGAGGCCACCCCGTGGGCATGGGCGAGGCCACCACAGGGCCTATTTGACGAGGCCACTTCGGCCTATGAGGCGAGGCCACTCGGGCCCATGGCGAGGCCCTTGGACGCGAGGCGGCTAGTGCGAGGCTTGAGCGCGGGCTTCGCAGATGGGCCATGACAAGGGGCGTCGCGCGCGGGGGCCGAGCGAGGCCAGGAGGCATTGCGCGCGGGGGCCAAGCGAGGCCAGGAGGCGCTGTGCGCGGGGACCGAGCGAGGCCAGGAGGCGCTGCGCGCGGGGGCCGAGCGAGGCCAGGAGGCGCTGCGTGCGGGGGCCGAGCGAGGCCAGGAGGCGTCCGCACGCGGGGTCCGAGCGAGGCCAGGAGGCGCTGCGTGCGGGGGCCGAGCGAGGCCAGGAGGCGCTGCGCGCGGGGGCCGAGTGAGGCCAGGAGGCGTCGTACGCAGGGGCCGAGCGACGCCCACGGCGTCATGCTGGACGTCTGAGCGAGGTCAGGGCGGCTTCGCGTCTATGTCTCGCAAATGGGGGCTATATGGCAATGATCCCATAAGGCACGGGTCTAGATTCGTGGTGTGATAGCATGATGACTTCCCGAGACGGTGGTGGCCCGAGGGCCTCACATGGCCCTCATATTTTGCCTTGGTGGGATTTGGGCATCCACACCTGTCAAAACCTCAACTGTGGCGGCTGAGCTACTGGCTATGTACATTTCGCTCACAGAGCTCTCTAATCAAGGCTGGTCAAGCTTACCCTTGCCTTTACCTGCACCACGTAGCACCCGTGAGCCAAGGCCCAGCAAGAAAACATCATACATAACACAATCAATGATATCAGACAGTTAATTCATCAAGCATGAACTCTCATCAAATAATCCACAATTGACAATCAACACTTTTATTTAGATTCAGGATGCAATCAATCATTTATATCACTCATATCACATAATATTCAGGGCCGACTACTTAGGCCGCACCCTCTGTTTAACCCACTGACTCCGACCCACTTAAACCGAGCTCAGTGCATAATAAGCTATCCTCGGCTACCAGTGGTCGAGTCGCGCCCTGTGCGCTAGTGTAACCCTTGGCACCCTTAGGCCGCTAGTTCACTAAATAGCTTGCATGGAATAATACCATCATTTCAAGCAATTACAATAGGGAGCCCTTAGTCCCGTCACATATATTCAACCAGGTGCAGTTTTCTTACCTTTAGTCTGTACGGTTATTGACTATGAGCAACGCCCCTCAAGCACGATCCGATCCCGAGCCTAAGCCTTTATCACCTAGTCACAACCAAAGTATAGGGTTCCATTAATACTCGAATATAGGTTTCCGGTTACAAAACTAACTCCCGAGAATCCAAATTCCACCAAGCACGGTGATGAAATCAATCCTGAGCATACTAGACCACATTCCCATGCCTAAAACCCTCAAAAGTTCATGTACAAAACCAAGGGCTGTGGCCCTTGAAGCTTAGCCGCGGCCCTAGCCTCAAACAGAGCCAAGGACCACCCCTGAAAGAGGACACGCGCCACGGCCCTTGCCTTGGGTGCCGCGGCGCTCACCTTTGGCCGAGCCCCCCTGGCTCATCTTCATCCTAGGGCCGCAGCGTTCTAGAACAGAGTCGCGGCCCTTCCCTTCGAACCTAGATTTCCCACCATTTCTAAGCTTGAAACCTCCCCTTAAACCATCCCAAAGCTCCCCAACTCATAACCAATTAATCCCAACTCCTTTGGCATGACTTAAACAACATAATTCCACAGAAAACTCAGCTTAAACACCCTAATCTTCTCTTTTCAATTTCTGAAACTCAAGAGCTATAAACACTCAAACTAGCCATTCAAATCCAAATTAAAACCTTTAAATCTTGAATTGAAACTTTCCTCTTCTGCTGAACCACTTCACCAAGCCAAAACCTAGCAAATTCCCAAGCTTTCCTCCTTAATTTTGTCTTAAAATATTAAAATCATATTTGCCTCAAAACTCAACCAAAACCCAGAATTTCCAACCACAGAAAAGAAGATTAAATTGCTTACCTTAACCCTGACTTAGTTCTTGATTAATTCCTGAGCTAAGCCTCCAAATCCCCACCTCAATTCTCAGAAATTCTAGCTTGATTCCCTTAAGATTTCTGTGTTCCTTTCTATCTTGTGTTTCCTTGAGAGAGAGTAGAGAAAAGAGCTGAGAAAGGGGTCGGTTTATTTTCCTTCTAAGGGTTTCCTTATGTCTATCTTACTCGTTAAGTTAATTCCCAAGGCTCGGGGTGCCAGAACCGTCCCCGAGGCCAAAACGGTAAAATCCCCCAATATTCCCGCCTAGACATCCTAACCTCAAATATATCTCCATATATTTATTTTCATAACCCGATAGTCCAAATCACTACCCGATACCTAAGGTACCCCTGACTTGTCCAAAGTCATATCATAAGTCCCGTTGTGATTTTTCACGCTATCTGACCCTAGGATCGTCTCGAGTCGTGCCCGACAAACCTACCACATAATAATGTGGTTCTCACATTTATCACATATATATATCATATTATCATATAATATCATTAATTATCATATAATCATCATTAATCACATATTCACACATTCAAGTCAATAATATTCACTCTAATCCCATTTATGCCCTCCCGGCACACTAATCAAGGCCCTTAAGCCTCATTAGCGAATTTGGGTCGTTACAATGACTGTCTTATGATTGATTGATTGCTACTATTGATTATGTATTTGCTATTATGGTTTTCTTGCTGGGCCTTGGCTCATGGGTGCTACGTGGTGCAGGTAAAGGCAAGGAAAAGCTGGACCAACCATGAGTTGGAGAGCTCTGGGGGCGAGGCAGCTGCTTGTCCGCCACGCTAAGGGATAGTACAGGGACGAAGCCTTAAATTTTGTATTTTTTCATTAGAGTGGCTACTGGTTGTACAAAACTTTTGGGAATTGTAAATTGTCTCTTAAACCCTGTTTTTGGGATCCCATGTACCATCATCTATTTTAATGAAAATTAACTGTTAATAATCAAAATATTTTAACCCTAACCTGATAGTTTACTTTAGGAACACATTATTATTCAAACGACTTGATTAGCAAGTCTTGCACTGTTTTAAAATATAGTGTAACGGTCTTGGTTATCTAGGGCGTTATAACTTGGTATTAGAGCGGTCTAGGTTTAAGGGTTCCTGAAGACTGGTTGGGCATGTACACTCGCCGCTAAAGACAAGCTTGACTCAGTGTTTGATAATTGTATATATGTGATTATATGCCTAAATGTTTGAATGAAATATAAATGCTTTGTTGTGTGACTAATAGGGAGCATGAGATACTGATAGGGCATGGCCCTTGACTTCTGTGTGATTTTTATGAGGCATGCTTATTAGCATTGCTGCTGCATGTGAATGAATGTTTAAATGGTTGTTTGCATCCTAATGGCATATGGTTGGTTGAGTTTCAATGTTGGACTATGGAAAGACTGTTAACCTGTCATCATTGCCTGACCGTTGAGTCGTTGATTGCAGATAAACTTGGATAGCTATGTGTCTAAGGTGATCGATACAACTAGCTGACATAGGGTCTGAGGCTAGAGATAATGATCAGGGCCAGAACCCTCCGCTAGTCCCTGAGAACTGGCACCAGATATTTTTTGATATGCAAGCCCTGTTACAGAGCCAAGAAGAGCAGATCCGCCTCTTGAGACAGCAGGCTTCGTCAGGGAGTGCTGCACCTATTTTGCCACCTGTTGTGGCACCAGTTGTACAGCCACCTGAGGTTGGGAACAGGTAGGAGCCACTGTATGAGCAGTTCAGGAGACATCATCCTCCAACCTTTGAGGGAGGACCAGATCCACTGAAGTTCGAACAGTGGATGAGTATGATCACTTCTATCCTGGATTTTATGAGGGTGGAAGGTATGACAGGGTGGCCTATGCCACCTATATTCTTAGAGAGGATACCCGTATTTGGTGGGAGGTGGCATCACAGACCAGGGACATTTCTACTTTGAGTTGGGATGGGTTTAGAGATCTGCTTAGCCAAAAATACTATAATGTTGTCGTCAAGGAAGCGAAGGTGAATGAGTTTGTTGGGTTGGTACAGGGAAGCATGACAGTTACAGAGTATGCCCTGAAGTTTGACAGGCATGCGAAGTTTGCACCAGATTTAGTGCCTACTGATGCAGCTAGACAGGACAAATTTATTCGAGGGATTAATGCTATGATAGCCTGAGATGTGAGAATCACAACAGTACCTGGGGGAATAAATTATGCCCAGGTTGTTGAGAAGGCTCTTACCGCTGAAGAGGCGGAGAATAAGATTTGGAGGGAGAACCCTGCGAGACGGGAGGTTCGCAGAGCGGTGCCTCCATACACAGGGTCTGGTAGGGGCGGAGGCCCCAGGGATTTGAAGAGGAAGACCCTTGATACTTTCACTATTACTGGTCCTGATATGAGGGGTTGGGGTGCTCAGGGTGGCCGCTAGGGAGGCGGTGAGATATGGAGAAGTTATCCAGAGTGCACGAGATGCATGAAGCGCTAGTCAGTATTATATTGTGGGATTTTGGACTATACTGCCTACAGGGGAACTAGTGGTTTCTAAGAGATATATTAGAGCACTTCCTGTGATGGTAGATAGTAGGGAACTATCAGTAGACTTGATCAAGTTGGGTATGGATGACTTCAATATGATTCTAGGAATGGATTGGTTGGTTAGATATGGGGCTACCATTGATTGTAGGAAAAAGATGGTGACTTTTGAGCCTCAGGGAGAGGATCCCTTTATTTTCGTGGGTGCTGTGCATGGACCCCGTATACCTATGATATCAGCATTGAGGGCTAGGGACCTATTGTAGGGAGGTTGTATAGGTTTCCTAGCCAGTGTGGTGGATACCACCAGGGTTATGCCAGTAGGGCTGGGAGATACTAGATTGGTACGCGAGTTCTTGGATGTATTTCTTGAGGATTTACCAGGATTTTTGCTGCATCAGGAGATTCAGTTATTCATTGAGTTAGCATTGGGGACAGAGCCAATGTTGAGGGCACCATTAGGATGGCTCCGGTGGAACTGAAAGAATTGAAGATACAGTTACAATAGCTTCTTGATTTGGGGTTTATCAAGCCTAGCTTCTCACCATGGGGTGCTCCGATTTTGTTTGTGAAGAAGAAGGACGAGACTCAGAGAATGTGCATAGACTACAGGGAGTTGAATAAGTTGACCATCAAGAACAAGTACCCTTTACCAATGATTGATGACTTGTTTGATAAGTTGTAGGGAAAGACGGTGTTCTCAAAGATTGATCTTCAATCTGGTTATCACCAGCTGAGGATCAAGGAAGATGGCCATCCAAACGAGGTATGGGCATTATGAGTTCCCCTTCATGTCGTTTGGTTTGACCAATGCCCCAGCAGCATTCATGGATTTGATGAACATGGTGTTCAAGGACTTCTTGGATCAGTTTGTGATTGTCTTCATCGATGACATCTTGGTTTACTTCAGTTCAGAGGCAGAACATGAAAAACATCTCCGACAGGTATTGTAGAGATTGAAAGAGCATCGGTTGTATGCCAAGTTTAAGAAGTGCGAGTTCTGGTTGCCAGAAGTGACATTCCTTGGACACATTGTTGGTGGAGATAGGATTAAGGTGGATCCAGCTAAGGTGGAGGCAGTGAGAGATTGGCCAAGGCCAAGGAATGCCTCAGAGGTTAGGAGCTTCCTTGGATTAATGGGATATTACAGGCGGTTCGTGGAAGGGTTCTCGAAGATTGCTGCAGTGATGACATAATTGACACGGAAGAATTTGAGGTTCATCTAGTCTGACAAGTGTGAGAATAGCTTCCAGGAATTGAAGCGAGGACTGATTACTGCTCCATTGTTGAGTCTTCCTTTGGAGGGTGGGAAGTTTGTAGTATACTATGATGCATCGAGGTTGGGATTGGGATGTGTTGATGCAGAATGAGAAGGTTATTGCTTATGCATCATGGATTTTGAAGGAGTATGAGCAGCGGTACCCTACCCACGATCTAGAGTTGGCAGCAGTGGTATTCACACTGAAAGTTTTGCTACATTACTTGTATGGAGAAAAGTGCGAGACATACACCGATCATTACTTGTATGGAGAAAAGTGCGAGACATACACCGATCACAAGATCTTGAAGTATTTCTTCACTCAAAAGGACCTGAATATGAGCCAGAGATGTTGGCAGGGGTTGGTAAAGGACTATGATTGTGATATCCTTTACCACCCAGGGAAAGCCAATGGAGTGGCAGATGCGTTGAGCCGGAGGGGCCTGAGACAGTTATTTAGTTCTACACAGATATCAAAAGAGTTGGCAGAGGAGATGACCATAGCGAGGAAAGAGTTGGTTGTGGGCCGGTTGGCCAATATTACCTTACACTATACCCTCTTGGAGAGGATAAGAGAGGGTCAGATGGACGATACACAGTTGTAGGAAGTTAGAAAGAAGGTCCTATTCGGAGTAGCTAAGGACTACTATGTCATTTTAGAGAATGGGTTACTACGATATAAGAATCGGAACTGTGTTCCAATGGATATGGGTATTAGACGAGAGATATTAGATGAATCCCGTACTACACCATACTCACTCCATACAGGCACCACGAAGATGTATCAAGATCTACAAACGTTGTATTGGTGGCCTAGGATGAAAAAGGATGTAGTGGAGTACGTGGCCAAGTGTTTAACATATCAACAGGTGAAGGCTGAGCATCAGCGACCAGCGGGGTTGCTACAACCTTTGGGTATTCCCGAGTGGAAATGAGAGGACATTACTATGGATTTTGTGGGAGGTTTACCCAGGAAAACGGGGCTACATGACCTGGTGTGGGTGATAGTAGACAAATACACCAAGTCAACTCACTTTCTGCCAGTGAAGATGATCTATACTATGGATCAGTATGTAGAACTGTACGTGAGGGAGATTGTACGTCTCCTTGGGGTTCCCAAGTCTATAGTATCGAATTGGGATCCCATATTCACCTCCAAGTTTTGGGGTAGTTTGCAGAAGGCTATGGGGACTCAGTTGAAGTTCAGTACGACCTTTCATCCTCAGACTGATGGATAGTCTGAGAAAACGATTCAGGTATTGGAAGACATCCTCAGGGCAAGTGTGATATACTTTGAGGGGTCTTGGAGTAAGTAACTCCCGTTGATTGAGTTTTCATACAACAACAGTTATCAATCAACGATTGGAGTAGCCCCATATGAGATGTTATATGGAAGGAGGTGTAGATCGCCCATTCATTGGGATGAGATGGGTGAGAGGAAGTATTTGGGACCAGAGATGGTTCAGAAGACTAATGAGGCTATCGAGAAGATCCAAGCTCGAATGCTCGCTTTGCAGAGCATACAGAAAAGCTACGTTGATCCTAAGCATAGGGACATGGAGTTCTAGGTAGGGGTCCACATGTTTCTGCAAGTCTCACCACTGCGAGGGGTGAGAAGGTTTGGGAAAAAAGGCAAGTTGAGCCCTAGATTCATAGGATCTTTCGAGATCCTAGAGAAGATCGGTCTAGTGGCCTATAGGTTTGCACTGCCACCATCCTTACCGGGAGTTCACGACGTATTCCACATTTCTATGCTTTGGAAGTACGTCTCAGATACAACTCATGTACTGATGTATGAGTATTTAGAGTTGCAGAAAGATTTGTCATATGAGGAGCGACCGATTCAGGTCCTAGACATGAAAGACAAGGTTATACGAAACAAGACGATTCCTTTAGTCAAAGTTTTATGGATGAATAGCAAGGTCGAGGAAGCGACCGTGGAGCTTGAGTCAGCGATGCGGGATCAGTATCCCGAGTTATTCAGGTAAATTTTGAGGACGAAATTCTCAGTAGGAGGGGATAGTTGTAATGACCCAAAATTGCTAATAAGGCATACGACCTTGATTAGTGGGTTGGGAGGGCATAATTGGTTTATGTGTATATTTAATTGGTTAAATGCATGACTACGTGGCATGCATGATTAATATGATCATATGGATATATTATATGTGTAACGCCCTGGATAGCCAAGACCGTTACACTGTGTGTTTATAAAGTGTCAGACTTGCTAACCAAGTCAAATAATTAAAATCGTGTTACTGAGACTACAAAGGTACTAGGGTTTAAAATGTTTTGGTCTCAAAAGCCACATTTTCATTAAGAAACATTATTTGTTTACACGGGATCCCAAAAATACAAGTTTAAAGATCGTTTACCAAAGTTATAAGATTCAGATACAATAACCAGCCATACTAAGGCAAAACAAGCAGTTAGGTAATCCCTGTCCTGATCCACTCCTCGACCATGGCGATCGAACAGCTGGCTATGTACATTCCACCTCGGAGCTCTCCGTCTCAGGCTTGGTCCATCTTTCCTTTGCCTTTATCTGCACCACGTAGCACCCGTGAGCCAAGGCCCAGCAAGAAAACACAACAACAGAGCATAAGCAACAAACAGACAAACCCATATCTCACATTGTATCACAAGTTCTCAAACATATAACCATTCAGCATGACCAAGTATTCAACATACTAAGCATATCAATTCTTATCGCATATCACTGTACAAATGATAACTAGGGCTAGCGCTCTCAGGCTGCTCCCTCCGTTACCCCACTGGCTCCGGCCCGCTTACGCCGAGCTCAGTGAATATTCTCGGCTACCAGTGGCCAAGCCGCACCCTGTGCGCAAATACTATGTACGACACTCTTAGGCTGCTTTACATGTCCCATGTCATAATACCATCATTGACACGAAACAATTCTCGGGAGCACTTAGTCCCATCACAAACATATAGTCGGGTGCAGTTTTCTTACCTTTCAATTCACTAGCTTTGATCCCTCGACTCCTTGAGCACGATCCCCCTCGATCCTTAGCACTCACCTAAACACAATCATGGGCCAAAGTCATCATCAATCCTCAAGTTCAAAACCTAGCCTCGGGGCCAATCCCGAGCCCCCAGGAAGTCCTAGTTCCACCAAACAAGGTGGTGGAAACAAACCCCAAACCTTAGGTCAAAAACCCTTGTAAACAACCCTAAAATCCCCTTCAGAAAGCAGGGTAGCGCTACAGTGCTCTTGGGAGGGCGCTACAACGCTACAAACAGAAGCCAAACTCCCTTCAGCATCATGGCCTAGCGCTACAGCGCCCAAAGGCTAGCGCTGTAGCGCTAGTCACAGGCAGACCAGCACCAATTTTTCTCTTCTGCGATTTTCTCGAACCAACCTCAACCAAACCTCTTCCAACTCCTTCCCAAACTCAAAAACAACCTTATGACCATACTCCACTCATCCCAAGCACCCCAAATACCTAGAAATTAAGCACATGCATCCACAAACTCAGAATTCACCATAGCCACACCCAAGCTCCAAAACTCAGTAAAAACCAGCTGAACAACAAAGTTAGAGTTTAGACTTTATACCTTTAATAGGATTTTTACCATAAGCTGTCTCTAGACCTCCTTGGCTTGCTTTTCCTTAACCTTTGCCCTGAATTTCCCAAAGTTCCCCATCAAACTTAGCTTATACACCATAATTCAGAAACCAAACCAGCAACTGAAGAGATTACAGAACCTTACCTCAAGTGATGGCTTAACCTTGCTAAACCTTTGTCAATTCCCCACACTTAACTTAGAATCCTTGATGCTTAGTTTGTCCCAGCTCTCCTCTGAGCTTTACTCCAGAAATCCTCAAGAAACAGGTGAAGAAAACATAAACCGACCTAGAGAACTCTCTCTATTTTCCCTCCTTTCTTTTCCCTTCCTTTTCTTTCTTTTCAGACTTCTCCAATATTCTACAAATCCCACTAACATAAAGCCTCAGCATATCTATTCCTTACATGCCAAATGACCCTAATGCCCTCCCCTTTATTTCTAAACCTTTAGTCTACTTAAGGGCATTTTAGTCATTTTACCCAATTCCTGCTAACTCCTCGAGTGTCTCTAATATTTCCCGATACCTAATTAACCACCAATAATATTCCTCAATGCCAAAATAGACTCCAGTATATTCGCTATATTCCCATTTATACCCCTAAGCTCACCCCGAGCCGGGTATAAATCTCCGCCATGACTTTTTCACTACTTTGCTCACTAGGATCGTCTCGAGTCACAGAACACAGATATATCCACATAATAATGTGGTCTCGACAATTATCACATATATCAAAGCAGTTATGCCCATAATGGCCAAAATTACGATCATGCCCTTCTAACCTAATCAAGGCCTACATGCATACTAATACACATAGTCATGCATCTCAAGTATTCAAATAATCATATAACATGCTTTAACTCATAACCATGCATCTTAATAATTAAATCACACATAATTCCCATTATGCCCTCCAGGCACACTATTCAAGGCTCTTAAGCCTTATTAGTGAATTTGGGTCGTTACAATATGCATGTTTATGAGTATTAGATATGCATGTGGACCCTTTATAGCCTATAAGGGCATATTTCTAATTTTGGCTTGTTGACGGCATAAATGTGATTTTATGTGATTTATGATTGAGACCACATTATTATGTGGATATATTTGCAGCATATGGCTCGAGACGGTCTAGCGAAATAGTCACAGCGGGGTTTAATACTCGGCTCGGGGAGAGTCTAGGGGTATTTTTGGGAACCTAGAGAAATATTTTGGGAGTTATATGATAATGAAAAAATATTTGGTAATTAATTAGACGTGACAGGGTTAATTGATTAATGGTAGGAACACTTGAGGAATTAGCGGGAATTGGGAGCGGAATGGCCATTTTACCCCTTAATACCCTTAGTGGATCAATAAGCTTAAAGGGGAAAGAAGTCTTTTATTTAAGATAGGGATAAACTCAGTAAAATCCCAAGGAATGACCAAAAGATTTTGGAAGACTCTCCGCTCATTCTCACCCACCTCTCACTCACGGTTCTCTCTCTCCCTTAAGCTTGAGGAATTTTGATGAATTGAAGATTGGAACCAGGGAAATTTAGCTGTGGGAACCTAAGGGCTAAGCTGAGTTCCTTGAAGATTACTGGTGGGGAAACTAGGCTACAATTTGAGGTAAGAGTTCTAGTCTAATACTCTAATTTTATTGAGTTTATGTTAAGAGGATTGAGTTGCATGGGGCTTAGTTTTGGTTAGTTGATTTTGGGTGTTAGGAAAGGGAGAGATTGTTGATAAGGTTAGATATCATGTTTAAATTGTGGGGATATGGATTCTGGATTTGGTTTTGAATTTGGCTAAGAGTTTTGTTGAATTTTTGAGGTGTTTGGCTGGGAAGGATGAGGAGAGAACCCATACATTTTTGGTTTGTTGGGCCGTGCCGCGACCTAGCTTATGGGCATCACAGCTAGCATGCCTAGAATGCCCTGGGTGGGCTCTCTGTCTTGAAAGCGCGACGTGGCCTGCCTCCCCCTGAGGTTTGGGGATTAAGTCTCTGACTTGGGGGCGTGTCGTGACCCATAGGGCCAGGTCGCGACCCGCCTATGGGATTTTGGCCTAGGTTGATTTTTAGAATTAGAAGGGCTCGGGGGTTCGAACCTAAGCACTTGGGACGATTTTACTACCCAGTTTAGTAGAAATCGAGGTCCTGGTGGCTAGCTAATGTTTCCTAAATATTTCTATGGATTAGAAATTGATGATAACCCATTGGCCACTGTGACTATGTTTATCGCCAAGCCTCATGATTGAGGCTCGTGCTCGAGATTGTTTTGTATTATCCGCTCATAATTCGAGGTAAGAAAACTGCACCCTTGAATGGTTGTGAACGGGACTGAGATTCCCAATGTTTGAGTATGTGTATTGTATGACTGAATGATCGATATGGTATATGAGAATGAACGACCTAAGAGAGCCGGGGCTGATGACTTGCGCAAAGGATGCGGCTCGGCCACTGTGAGCCGAGGTCAGCTAAATAAACAAATGACTCAGCCTAAGCGAGCCGGAGTCAGTTAGGTAAATAGAGGCCTTGGCCTAAGGGCGCCGACCCTGAGCATTTGTAAATTGATTAAGATATATTTATGAACGTACATGTTCCCTGTTATTGGTTTGATGCCTATGATTTGTTGAACTTCTTGCTGGGCCTTGGCTCACAGATGCTACGTGGTGCAGGTAAAGGCAAGGGAAAGTTGGACCAACCATAAGTTGGAGAGCTCTAGGGGCGAGGTGTACATTGTCAGCTGCTTGTCCACCACAGCCGAGGGATAGTACAGGGATGGAGCCTTAAATTTTGTATTTTGCCATTAGAGTGGCTACTGGTTGTACAAAACTTTTGAGAGTTGTAAATTGTCTCTTAAACCCTATTTTTGGGATCCCATGTACCAAACATCTATTTTAATGAAAATTAACAGTTAATGATCAAAATCTTTTAACGCTAACTAGATAGTTAACTTTAGGAGCACATTATTATTCAAATGACTTGATTAGCAAGTCGTGCACTGTTTTAAAATACACAGTGTAACGGTCTTGGTTATCCAGGGCGTTACACCTTTGCTATCTTGATGGAAATGTTGTAATACTTCTGGTTGAACAGATCTCTGAACTTATCCCAACTCAATGCACAAATATCCCGAGTCTAGGATGCTGCCTCCCACCAAATACAACGTCTTCTCTAAGCATATAGGTGGCACAGGCCACCCTGTCATTACCTTCCACCCTCATGAAATGCAGGATGGAGGTGATCATACTTATCCATTGTTCGGCCTTTAGTGGATCTGGTCCTCCCTCGAAGGTTGGAGGATGCTGTCTCTTGAATCATTCATAAAGTGGCTCGCTCCTATTCCCAACCTCAAGTGGTTGTACAGTTGCTGCCACGACAGGTGGCACAATAGGTGCATCACTCCCTGACGGAGCCTGCCATCTCAAAAGGTGAATCTGCTCTTCTTGACTCTGTAGCCTAGCTTGCATATCAGCAAGTATCTACTGCCAGTTCTCTGGGACTAGCAGAGGGTTCTAGCCCTACTCATCATCTCTAGTCTCGACCCTTGTGCTGGCTAGTCGTATTGATCGCCTTGGACGCATAATTATCCAACTTTATCTGCAATCAACGACTCGACAGTCAGGCAATGACGACAGGTTAACATTCTTTCCATGGTCCAATATCGAAACTTAACCAACAATATGCAATTAGGATGCAAACAAGCATTTAAGCACACAATCACATATATATAGTTACCAAACCCTGAGTTGAGCTTGTGTTTAGCGGCGAGTGTACATGCCCAGCCAGTCTTTTGGAGCCCTTAAACTTAAACCGCTTTGATACCAAGTTGTAACGCCCTGGGTAACCAAGACTGTTACACTATGTATTTTCAAGACTTTCTAATTAAGTCATTTGAACATAAATGTCATCCTAAAGTTCACTAACAGGTTAGGGTTGAAAGATTTTGATCGTAAATGGTAAATTTTCATTAAAGAAAATTTTTGATACATGGGATCCCAAGAACATGGTATAAGTGGTAAATACAACTTCCAAAAGTTGATACAACAAAAGCCAGTCTAATGGCAAAATATAATTTAGAGCTCTATTCCTGTAACTTTCCCTCGGCTGTGGCGGTCGAGCAGCTGACGATGTGCACTGCGACCCCAGAGCTCTCCAACTCATGGTTGGTCCAGTTTCCCTTTGCCTTACCTGTACCACGTAGCACCCGTGAGCCAGGGCCCAGCAAGAAAACCATAAACAGCGAATATGAATATCAACAAGAGCATGTAATCATCTTTAATCCAATCACTTCAACTAATCAAAAGATTACAGATATAAAGCTATACAGTGATAAACATATACTTTCAACATATATTTCAATCAACAACACAAACAATTAGGTGTTGGCACCCTTAGGCTTAGCCTTCTGGTTATATAGTTTATCCCAGCTCTCTTAGGCTGAGTTGCGATCAGTACGCTTATCATCAGCCCCAACACCCTTAGGTCATACTTTCATATTGCATAAAACAACCATACAATCACACAATACATATTTTCAATTAGAGGGAACCTCAGTCCCAAGCACAACCACATGGGTGCAGTTTTCTTACCTCGAATCTCGAGAGACAAATAAAGAGCGGTCCCGAGCACGATCCTTAGTCCTGAGCCTTAACGATAGACCTAGTAACAATAACCATGGATAAATATCAATCTCTAATCTAAATAAATGTTTAGGAAACAAATACCAGCCTCCGAGACCTCGAATTCTACTAAACTGGATAGTAGAATTCGTCCCAAGCACTTAGGTTTGAATCACTAAGCCTCCCCGAGCGTAAGACCTTGGCTGCACTTAATTTTCTATTTAGGGCCGCGACTTGCCCTGAAGGGCCACGACCCGCCCCTTAGACAGAGACCCATCTCTCCCTGATGGAGGGCACGGGCCATGAATTGCACCCCTTCGGGTCGTGGCGCTCTTGGCGAAACAGAGGCTTCCAGCTTCCTTAAGCACGTGGGTCGTGGTGCCTGATGAACAGGGCCGCGATGCAAGCCACCAAACCCAGAAAAACCACACTTGTTCAGTGTTTTCCTTAAGCCTAAACCCCAAATCCTCAACAAATCTCATAATCTAATCCAGAAATATCATCTTTATATCCCAACCATCATAACTAATTTATAAACAATTTCCTACTCTCCTCCAACAGCAAAAATTAGCTTAAGAAACCAGAATCCATGCAAGCTCTAAATTCAACATAATTTCAACATAATTCTGAGATTTACAACTTGAAACCTTACCTCGGCTTGCAGCTTAAATCCTCAACAAACTCTTGGTTGCCCTAGCCTTGATTTCCCAACTATCTTCAGTTCAATTCCCAACTTGAATCCTTGGCTCTTCTCCTTCAGATTTCAGAATTTTCCCTTGCGTTCTAGAGAGGGAAAGAGAGAACATTTTTTTTTGGGTGAGAGAGAGAGTTCAATATTTATCAGGTAAATTCTGGCTGTTTTTTTTTTTTCCTAAATCATATTAAGCCTATCCTTTGACCAAAAAGTCTCACTACCCTTGGTGTTAACTTAGCCTCTTATTTGCTCTTAAGGGCAAAATGACCATTTTGCCCCCACCCCCCCCCCCCCCCCCCCCCCGCCATTTCCCACTAATTCCTCGTGTCATCCTATAAATTCCCAATTAATTTTGTCATGCCCAACAAATTACCATATACTTACTCGTGACTCCATAAATCCCAAGTTTACATTAAACTTTCCAAAGTACCCCTAGGCTCCCCCTAGCCGGGTACAAAACCTCATTGTGACTATTTCGCTATTCAGCTCACTAGGATCGCCTCGAGTGATATATTACAAATGTATCCACATAATAATGTAGTCTCAACCATTTATCACATATAATCGCATTTATACCCTAACGACCAAAATAAAGATATGCCCTTATAAACTGTAAAGGGCCCACATGCATATTTAATATTAATAAACATGCATATAATATATTCACATAATTATTAATCATGCATGCCACATAGTCACACATTTAACCAATTACACACACATAAGTCCAATTATGCCCTCCCGACACACCAATCAAGGCACTAAACCTTATTAGCATTCTTGGGTGGTTACACCTCCTGTCATGACCATGAGTAGTAGAATTGTCAGGGGTCTTTCTTTTCTGGTTGATAGGGCCTCTGCCCCTATAAGATCCCGCAAATGGGGGAACCATTGTCTGAGTGATGCAAACCAAGGAGCTGGACATGCTAATCATACATGTAGGAATGGAGCTGGATTTACACTAGACCCTTTGTCACTTCCTAGTGGCCCAATTACAAGACCTAGAGCCAAACGTTTCAAGGAAGCACTAAATGGGCTAATCCAAGAGAATTGGGCTGATTCTAAAAAGATCAAGATTGACTCAAATAATAATCAAGGCTTAGTCCATGTCATCAAAGCAAGTGAAGAGGCTAATTAACATCCAAAAACGTAATCAGCATGGTTTAGTCATTAAAGGGCATGAATTTGATGAGTTTCAAGGATATTAAATAGGGGAATGCCAATGGCCTTGGCTGGTTATGTTAATGCATAAAATTTAGTCATTTAAGTTATTTTTGGCTGCCTTTTGAAGTCCAAAATGCCTAAAAATGCAGGGAGTTATTATTTTTTATATTTGTGTTGCTTTTAAGGTTGAATTATGACTTTTCATATTCTTGGAGGATTGTTCCAAGTATATATAGAAGTTTTATGAACATTGTAAGACATTATGTTTTGAGAAATATTATTATTATTGTGAGGTGTGTTCCTCTTCGTTCTTGAAAGAACTCTTGAACTTATCAAGTTAATCTTGTGGTGTTCAAACAACCAAACTTATCACCTTGATCCTTGAGATATTCTTAGGTTTCCTGGTGTGGCGTTTTCTATCTTTTGTAGTCTTGGTTTTCATCTAATTAGGTTACGGGTCAAGGCTCAACAAATCTTGTCTACATGATCTTGGGGTTCCAAACCACCATTGTTATCGGGTTTCATCACAATTGTTGGTGAGGTTCATATCATTTGGTAGCAAAGCTTTGGTTCTAAGGCTAGTTTGACTATCTTTTATTTTCGTTTTCATATTCCCTATTGTACTTGAAAAAAAAAGAAGAACAACAGCAAAAAAAAAAAAAAAGTACACGATTCCATTAAGAAAAATTTATTCCTTTCAATCTTGTTTCTCACCGTATTCAAGTTCTTGATCTTTGATCTTTTGATGAGTTTGGTTGCTTCTCCTTTTTGAATGGTTGCTGGATTATTTTGGATTAGTTTCTTGAAGCTCAATTAAGAACAAAAGAAGTCACAAAAGAGTGGGAAAAGGCAAGAGTGTGTGAGGCCATAAGAGGGTAAAAGTCGTTTAGAGTGAAAACACGAGTGCAAGTGTATCAATTGTTGATTGAAACATGTGAGGGAGTGCTTGTGAGGATTCTAACTTTGTTTTGCAGATTCTAAACATGTCCAATAATAATCAAGAAGAAGTCATAGCCGGAGATTTTTGACAACCCACAGGTTTGAACCTCCAAATGCAAGCATTGTTAGGGGAGATGAGGCGTATGATGAGGGATGAATTGGAACCTATTCATGAGAGGATGGACAAGGTAGAAGTGGGAGCTCCTAGGGAACAACAGCAGGAAAACCCCAATAGGCAACAAGGTGGGCGTGTTCTGTGGCAGAATGTTGAGGAAGAGGCTGAGTCAGAGGAGTTTGATGAGCCATATTTGAACTGGGGCAGGTTTGAGCGTGGGTATGGGAATAGAGAAGCTAGGATGGGTAGGCCTAGGAGGGATAATGATTTAGGAAACATAAAGATTAAAATCCCATCTTTTCAAGGTAAAAATGATCCTAAAGCTTATTTGGAGTGGGAAACTAAAATGGAGATGGTGTTTGATTGTCACAACTACTCGGAGATAAAGAAGGATAAGTTGGCAGCAATTGAATTCACTGATTATGCCATTGTTTGGTGGGATCAATTACTGATTAATAGGAGGAGGAATAGAGAGCAACCCGTGGACACTTGGGAGGAGATGAAAATTCTTATGAGGAAGCACTTTGTACCCAGCCACTATTATAGGGGATTATATCAAAAGTTGTAGAGGTTAAATCAAGGTTTCAAGAGTGTGGATGAGTATTACAAGGAGATGGAGGTAGCTATGATCCAGGCTAATGTATAAGAGGACAGGGAAGCCACCATGGCTAGGTTTTTGCATGGTTTAAATCGAGAGATTGCAGATATAGTTGAGTTGTAGCACTATGTTGAGCTGATGGATATCGTGCATCAAACCATAAAGGTGGAGGAACAACTCAAACGGAAGGGAATGGCTAAGAAGGGACAACCTATAGCTACCACCAGCCTATGGAAGACAGCTCCAAAAAGGGACGAGCAGCTACAAAATAATCCAAAATTTGAACCCTCGAATGCCAAGCCAACGACCGCACTTACTTTAGGTAACACTGGTTCTTCTACTTCTAAAACACGTGATATTAAGTGTTTTAAATGTCAGGGGCGGGGACACATAGCTAGCCAGTGTGTAAACAAAAGGGCGATGGTGGTTAATGCCCAAGGAGAGCTTGAGTCAGAGAATGAGGAAGAAGTAGATGATGATGCCATGCCACCTTTGGAGGATGCTGATGATAAGCAAAATGCTGTGGTTGGAGATTTATTGGTAGCAAGGCGAGTTGTCAATGTGCAGATTAAGGAGGCTCTTTTATGTACTAATGATCTCATCGATACTTTGCCGAGTGATATTGTTTCTCTTTTGTAGGAGTTTGAAGATGTCCTTCCCGAAGAGGTACCTTATGGCTTACCTCCAATTCGAGGGATTGAACATCAAATTGATTTCTTACCCGGTGCATCCATTCCAAACCGACCTGCTTATAGGAGCAATCCCGAGGAGACCAAGGAGCTTCAAAGGCAAGTAGGTGAATTATTGGAGAAGGGGTATGTGCGTGAAAGCATGAGCCCTTGTGCTATTCTGGTGCTAGTAGTTCCTAAGAAGGATGGAACATGGAGGATGTGTGTTGACTGCCGAACCATCAACAACATAACGGTAAAGTATCGCCATCCCGTTCCTACATTAGATGATATGTTGGATGAATTGCATGGTTCTTGTGTCTTTACAAAAATTGATCTTAAGAGTATGAAGGAAGGTGATGAGTGGAAAATTGCTTTTAAGACTAAATATGGTTTGTATGAGTGGTTAGTAATGCCTTTCGGTTTAACTAATGCTCCGAGCACATTTATGCGTTTGATGAACCATGTTTTGCATGCATTTATTGGCAGATTTGTAGTTGTGTATTTTGATGATATCCTAATTTATAGCAAAAACTTGGAAGAACATGTAATGCATTTGAAATATGTTTTGGAAATTCTAAGAAAAGAAAGGTTGTTTGCAAACCTCAAGAAGTGCACCTTTTGCACGGATAAGCTTATGTTTCTTGGTTTTATTGTTAGTAAGAGCGGAATTGAGGTGGACGAGGAAAAGGGGAAGGAAATTCAAGTAGTGGCATGCATCAATGATAATGCCTACAAGCTTGACCTACAAGGTGAGTATGGTGTTAGTGCAAGTTTTGATGTTGCTGATTTGTCTCCTTTTGATGTAGGTGATGATTTGAGGACAAATCCTTCTCAAGAGGGGGAGAATGTTGCAAACCAAGGAGCTGGACATGATGATCATACATGTGGGAATGAAGCTGGATTTACACTAGACCCTTTGTCACTTCCTAGTGGCCCAATTACAAGACTTAGAGCCAAGCGTTTCAAGGAAGCACTAAATGGGTTAATCCAAGAGAATTGGGCTGATTCTAAAAAGACCAAGATGGACTCAAATAATAATCAAGGCTTAGTCCATGTCATCAAAGCAAGGGAAGAGGCTAATTAACATCCAAAAATGTAATCAACATGGTTTAGTCATTAAAGGGCATGCATTTGATGAGTTTCAAAAATATTAAATAGGGGAATGCCAATGGCTGGTTATGTTAATGCATTGACTTTAGTCATTTAAGTTATTTTTGGCTGCCTTTTGAAGTCCAAAATGCCTAAAAACATGGGGAGTTATTATTTTTATGTTTGTGTTGCTTTTAAGACTGAATTATGACTTTTCATATTCTTGGAGGATTGTTCCAAGTATATATAGAAGTTTTATGAACATTGTAAGACATTATGTTTTGAGAAATATTATTTTTATTGTGAGGTGTGTTCCTCTTCATTCTTGAAAGAACTCTTGAACTTATCAAGTTAATCTTGTGGCGTTCAAACAACCAAACTTATCACCTTGATCCTTGAGATATTCTTAGGTTTCCTGGTGTGGCGTTTTCTATCCTTTGTAGTCTTGGTTTTCATCTAATTAGGTGACGGGTCAAGGCTCAACAAATCTTGTTTACACAATCTTGGGGTTCCAAACCATCATTGTTATCGGGTTTCATCACAATTTTTGGTGAGGTTCATATCACTAAGCTTCTTGCCCTATGACGCTTTCACTCCTTATCTCATCTCCTGCATCATCGATAGCAAGGGCCCTCCCTACCGCCTGAGCGTAGGTAGAAATCTCATGTAGTAGAGCGATCCTAACGCTCTGGGCTACCCCAGAGTTCAATCCTTGAATGAATCGCTCATTCCGAGCCACATCTTTTGGTACTAAATCAAAAGAGAATTTGGCCAACCCATCGAATTCATTGACACATTCTGTCACTGTCTTACTACCTTGAACCAAGTTCATAAACTCATTGGTCTTCACAATTTGAACTGCTACAGTAATACATCTCATTGAACAATTGTCTGAACTCTTCCTAATCCATCATGACAACAATCCGGGTCTGGGATACCACTTCCCACCACGTTCGGGCATCTTCCCGTAACATGTACGTGGCACAAGCCACTCTATCATTTCCTACCACTCCCATATAGTCAAGGATGGAGCTAATAATGCCCATCCACTGTTTAGCTCTGAACGGATCTCAACCTCCCTCGAAGGCTGGAGGAGAATGCTTTTGGAATCTTTCGTACCGTAGTCCCCATTTGTTCCCATCCTCAGGTTGAGCCAAAATTGGTGCCACTACTGGCAAAACGAATGGAGCAGCGTTCCCTGGCAGAACCTGTTGTCTCAGCCACTTAATCTTTTCCTCTTGCCTTTGCAATCTTGTTTGCATGCCGGTAAACATCTGCTGCCAATCCTAGGATGCAGATAAGGCACATATGTTCAATTAAGAAATTAAGCACATCATCACATTGTTAGATACAAAAACCGTGAGTTGAGCTTATCTTCAATGGCGAGTGTACATACCTAGCCAGTCTTCAGGAATCCTTAAACCTAGACTACTTTGATACCAAGTTGTAACGCCCTCGTTAGCCAAGACCGTTACATCGTGTGTTTAAAATGGTGCTTAACTCGCTAAGCAAGTCATTTGTACTTAAATGTATAATTAAAAACTAAACCAATGTTAGGTATTAAAAATCTTAGTCAACAAAGTAATCATTTTTCATTAAGAATGTTTAGTTTATACACAAGATCCCAAAAAGTGGTTACAAACTGGTAAAAGACGAATAAAATACACACTAGCCATCCTAAGCGGCAAAACAGGGTTCAACCCTAGTTCCTCCCAAGCAATCTTAGTTGTGGCGGTCGAGCAGGCTACATATGTACACACCACCCCTGAAGCTCTCCAAATCATCGCTGATCCAGCTTACTCTTTCCCTTACCTGCACCATAGAGCACCCGTGAGCCGAGGCTCAGCAAGAAACTACACAGAGTATAACAATAATACAAATATTAAAAGCAGCAATCACATGATTCACAAATAACAGAAGCAATCATTCCAATCACATAACTTGTAAAAAATTTCTAAATTATTCAATCAAGCAATCTGCATCACCAGCACCATATGTACAATCGATGCCTAATATAGTGTGTCTCTCGTACTATGGTCATAATAATGGTTGCATACTCACAACCAATCAAGGTATGTAATAATCGTACATCATCTAGCTCATTTAGTTAATGTAGTCATATCATACATTCACAGGTAATTCAAGCTAACAAGCATACCAATTAAAGCTAATAAGCATACCAATTCAGTAGCTCTATGTGCATATACCAATTTTCTTACCTTGCGTCCCGATCAAATAGCGTATGGTGACCCCGAGCACGATCCTCACTCTCGAGCATAACAGTAAAACCTAGTCACCATATGATAACTGATAACCATCAAGAACTAAACTATTTAAAAACTTCAAGATAAATTCCTAGCCTCCAGAACCACGAATTCTACTAAACCAGGTAGTAGAATCCTTCCTGGGTCTTTAGATTTGAGTTCCCGAGCTTAAAAACCCTAATTGGCTAAAATACACAATTTGAGCTGCAACGCCCCTCACAAGCCCCGCGGCCCCCCTACAAGTCAGAGAGCCTATGCCTGATTTTCCATGGACACGTGCAGTGGCGTAGCCCACCAAGTATCACGGGGTAAGGAAATTAAGAGAACTGCCCTAGCTCCTAAGTTCATGCGGGCCACGGGGCTCCAAGAACACGCTGCGGCGCAACCCTGCAAACCTAGAAATTCTGGGTTTTTCCTGCGTTTTTCCCAGAGACAAAACTCCCAAAATCCACCCCAAAGCACATCTAAACCCAAAATTGATTCCCAAAACCTCAGTAATATACTTAAGATAACAAAAATCCAGCAAGAACTAAGCCAAAACTCTACTCTAATTCATAACCCATTCACAAGCCTAAAACTTCAAGAAAAGATTAACTCATCATAAATTCAGCAAAACATAGTAGGTAAATCTTACCTCAGCTGGTCAAATCCGAACCCCTAGCTGCACCCCTTTACTTCCCAGCTCTAAGATTACTTCCAAGCCCTTAACCCCAAGAATTCTTCTCCAAATAGTCAAAGAACCCAACTATGAGAGTGAGAGAGAGCAAACAAGAGAGAGAGAGAGAGAGAGAGAGAAAGAAAGAGAGACTGAGTGAGATTTTTTTGGTTTTTGAAGGCTTCCACTAGCCTAAGTCTATCCAGGGTTAGGGGAAACACCAAAACACCCCTAGCCCTAACCTTAGTTCTATAATATCCTCAAGGGAAAAATCGTCCTCTGTCATCATTTCCCACTAAACCTCAAATGGCACTACACATTTCTAATTAAACCCGACATACCCAAATAATCACTAAATAAATTCCTGATCCCCTGTAAACCTCGGCAATGTACTAAATTACTAAAATACCCCTAGGCTCATCCCAAGCCGGGTATTTATCCTCAATGTGACTTTTCCCCTAAATTGCTCACTAGGATCGCCTTGGGCCACACATCTCAATTATATCCACATATTAATGTGGCCTCACTCATAAAGCATGCATAATACAAATATACCCTCAATGGGTCAAAAATTTTGAAAAATGCCCTTTCTAACAGAATCGGGCCTATAAGCACATTTAATACACTTAAGCATGCATAAGCAGCCATAACATGATATAGCTATATAATTCACCTAATCGCACATGTATAATCCAATTAACACATAAAAATCCAATTATGCCCTCCTAACACATAGTAATAGAAGCACTAAGGCTTATTAGCGAATTTGAGATGTTACATTGGGGCTCAGGATTTCATCTTTTTGCAAGTAATTTTAAATGCAGAAAATAAATTACAGAAAATCATATGCCCCATATGGCTTACGATTTGATAGATCTAGAAAAATAAGAACAATTCCTAAACCCAAACTAAACATACATTCTTTCATCACATATTACAATAATATAAGAATGCATATAATAACCACACAATCATTAATGCATGGAGAGATTAATGACTGCTCTAGTACCAAATATTGGTAATTGGTTTACCATATGCGTAGCGGAAAGCACGGGGTGTTGAGCCCAGAGATTTAAAAAATAATTATTTAAACAAACTTTAAATAATCGGATCCATTAACATGCAAAACATTAATCATAGAGAAATATAAGACGAGGATTTACCAGTTGAAGAACTATCAAGAATCCTCGCTATCTTTTTGTATCTCCAACGAACATCCAATCCAAAGTAGTTTTTCAAAACACTCAGACCAAGATCTTCCAAGATGTATCTCTACACCTCAAGACGTGTGTGGGCACGTAGAGTAATGGTAGGGAAATAATTCTGATTCACAAGATATTCTCAACACATGAGATATTCGAATATTATGTCTGGGACAGTTTTCAGGGATAGAGAAAAATAATACGATATCTTTTTTTTCTCTGTGTGAAAAGCTTATGTTATATTGTATTCTGTTGTGAAAAGTGTATTCTCCTGATTGATTTACAAAAGAATTAATTAAATTTTAAAATTCAAAATTCAAATTATAAATCAATTATTAAATAATTAAATAAAAGAAATATCCAAGACTCATTCTTGGACTCTGTTACACGCTAACTACAATACTGTAGTTGGCGTGTAAAACATCCCTAATTTCAGGGATGTGTTCCAATCTTTTAATTATTCATTAAAAAATATCTAAACCTGATAACTTATTTATCAGATTAATTAAAGAATAAATATTATTTCAAATTCAAATCCAATTTGAATTATCAAAATATATTTTTCACATTATTTAAATAAATAAAATTACTTGATTCAAAATTAATTATCTTAATTATTTAAATGCTATTTTCGAAAGTACCAAAATAATTTTCGAAAAATATAATTAAATAAGTTATTAATTTTGAAAATTAATTAATTTGTCTCAATTACATATTTGACATTGAAGAATAAATTTTTCCAAATATGTCATTTTCCTGATTTTTCCCAATTTCAAATCTTACCTTGAATAGTGTTGATAGAGTCATCTCGAGGACCTATGGACCTATAATTTTAAGCTCCAATAAATTTAGATTATTAATTAAAACTCTTTAATATAATAACCTTAATTTATTAATCTCAATATTATTCCACTAAAAATATGAGATTGCACTCTTGTAATTATAGACATTTATTTATTGAGTACTTTTAAAACACAGAAGTGTCCATCAATTTAATCACTACATAAAATTCAATCATCTATTAATGGTTCATAATTAAAGTATGAATTAATCACCGTTTAACCTCTTTAGTTATATCTTGTTTCCTTAAGTACCATTAACTTTAGTAGTGAAGGTTAATTCATAAACTGATTTGTGAATTTGAGCTCAATAACCTTTGAGTTCCAAAAGTCAACCCTTAAGTGAACCATTATTCAATTCCTCTCGGAAAGGTATAGATTCCATATCTGTATATTATGTCCCCAGCCATTTACATCAATGAGTTCAAAAAACAAAAGTTTTCAGCCTGATCATTCTGACAAATCATAACGAGTGAATCAAAGAACTCATATGACATAAACATGAGTTCATAAAAGCTTTAGAATTAAGATCAATTTGTATATGATCATCTTATTGATATGTTTAATTAATACTTATAAAGTAAACGATATTATTAATTATTAATAACATATCGAGTGTTGTTCATGTATAACCACTTTATACAAAGTACCTCCAATAAGATGTCCTAATACATCAGTAATCCTGATCTAGATTACATGTATTCATAATACTAGTGAACCTAATTATAGTATTTAATCCAAAGATTCCATATAATTTTGTTTTACTGCGAATTGTTTAAATTTGTTATCTACAATCTTAATCATCTCGTCCCAATACAAGATTGTAGTCACAATAACAAATTTGAGAATTTTCTGATATTCATATGTTGACTGTGTTTTTAGCCAACGACGTGAGAACGTCAATAATGACAAACCTTCAAGAGAATTTAAACAACACAGACAGTTTAATCAAGAAAAGTAAATAACACACAAGATTTTATAGTGGTTCAGCCCCGTTCAGTCGGTAATAGCCTAATCCACTTAGAGATTTTATTACTTTATCCACACTCAAGATCAGATGAACCAGTGTCAACTGAGTTTCTTCAGTGTAAATAGGAATACAAAAAGGGGTTCTCTCTCAAGAAAAACGCACTTTCTCTCTCTAAAACTCAGACCAAATCTTAAATTGCCAAAAAGTCCTTTTTCTGATCCCATTAACCCTCTATTTATAGGCTTGGGATCCTAAACTGATATCCCCTAGGATCGAGATATTTTATTATTTATATTATATGTAAATTACACAAAATATTCTAAATACAACAGATTCCTCAATTTGAGTGAGGAATGAGAGATTCCCGCGATGCCCAGACCGATTCTTGCTGAAGCCGTTTCTGGGAATTTGACGTAGTCTGGTCCATTTGTTTGATGAATATCGTCTTCTGGTCAGACATATGCATGTTGGACACCTGCATACGGACCATACCCCTTACTCTCCTTGGACCAAGATCCGACCACACCCTCCTTGGCTCTCCTCGAACTAGGGTCCGAGCCACACCTTCATTGGCTCTCCTCGGACCAAGGTCTGAGCCACTCTCCTTGGCTTCTCCTCGGACCATGGTCCGAGCCACACTTCAAAAAACTTCTCTTCGGATCATAGTCCGATCGGACTACATGAGGCTTCTTCCTCGGACCAAGGTCCGAGCACATCACTTGTGCCTCTCCTCGGACTAGGGTCCGAGCCCACCTCTTGAGGTGCCAAGGACCAAGGTCCGACCGGACCTAATGCGACCTCTCCTCGGACTAGTGTCCGAGCCAAACACTTGGGCTCCTCAGACTAGGGTCCAAGCCAAGCATTTGGGCTCCTCGGACAAGGGTCCGAGCCAAGCACTTGGGCTCCCCGGACTTTGGTCCGAGCCAAGCACACCTTAGCCCAAGTATTCTTCTCGGGTGCATTTGGCTTGGTTATGATATCTTTTAAGTAGTCCAAACTCTTTACTGATGTATTGGGCTACTACTAAGCCAGATCGCCCAACTATTCCATGCCACTTATCACCTCTATTACCACGTCATTGATTTCCAATTTTTGGGGATAACATTTGCCCCCCAAGTTTATTATACGATTTTCTTCGTATGATAAACTTTTCTTCTAGCAAAATGTTCTCGAGGTCATCCAAAAGCTCCTATGCGGTTGATAACTTTCACGTAAACCTCCACGACTGAACTTGTCTTGTGATTTCTTCAAACTCTATTTTCTTGATATAATGAAAACATAGCCTTCCTTTTGATTCTCCCTTTGTCTATTTTGCAAAATCATCATGGTATAGAGACAGGTTGTTGAGTATCCTCGATTTTTTTTTTTATAAAAATGTGATCCGATCGGATGTTAAGGCTAGGGCCCTCGAACAAGATTGTCCGACCGGACACATGCATTAGGCTCCTTGGATATGCTCGGCTTGCACCATGCAAAACATGATCTGCTCGGACTAACTCATGCTTCATCGCGGACACAAGGCATGCACTCTCCTCGGATGAGTGTCCAACTGGATGCATGTACTCTTGGACATGCACTCTTGGACACAAGGCATGCACTCTCCTCGGATGCGTGTCCGACCGGATACACTCCTAGCCCAAGTACTCTCCTCGGTCATGCATCCGACCAGACATGGTCCTAGCCCAAGTACTCTCCTCGGTCATGCATTCGACTAGGCACTTAGACTGCTCCTCGGACCAAAGTCCGACCACACCTTGGACTCCTCCTCGGATCAAAGTCCGACCACACCCTCAGAGTTCTCCTCGGACCAAAGTCCGACCGGACACACAAGGGTGTTGGCATTGGGTTTCTCGAGTGCACTTGGCTCGGACATGACACGGTTCCTCTTGGTCGGATGTAGCACCTTAGGCACCAAATTTCTGGGCCTAGATCCTTAGACATAGGCGAGATGCTCCTCGAACCAACATGCATCCGATCGGCCATCTCAAGGTATGCTCGGACACCACATTTTTCAAATACTTTAAGCACCCTTAGGCACTCTTAGGCATTTGTTTAGGCACATGGCATAGCCATTTAAGTCCTTCCCTACAAAAGACCACTAAAGCACCTTGCTCGAATCTCCCATAATTTTTTTTGAGAGATTGATTTCTGTCAATCAATCTTGGTGAAAACTTGACTTCTCCTCTCAAAGACAACTTTTCACTATGTAGCATTTACTTTGCATGCATTTGTTTGATTCACTCCAGGGAAGTTGATTGATGATACATGCTTAGCCGACCAGGGAAGTTGTATCTGCTCTCCTGAGCAAGAAAACTTTGCACCTGATCAGCTAAACTTGTAGCTGTTGGCATTTATACTTTACTTCTCTTTGTTAACTTAAAACATTCTAAGTCTCCTCTAGACTTAAAAAGTTATAAGTTTTTTTGTGAATAGTAAAGTCACTCTGGTGTATGCCTTATATTTTCGCATGAGTACTTAGTTTTCTAACTTAGAAATTCTAGACATTTCATAAGTCCATGCTAAGTCTACTTTCTCACACTCTTATTGCTCTAACATTTTATGAGCATGATGTTTATGGTCACACGAATATCTGCTCCTAACTTGAAATTTTTAAAAAATTCCAAGTTACTTAAGCTTTGTCAAACAAGTTAGCTTAATGGCCTTTTTGGACTTCGAAAATTTACAAGTCAGCCTAAAAACAGATATATTAACTCGTGCTCTTATTGCCTGTGTTAAATTATATACCAGTCTACCCCATGTGCCCCCCAGGTGATTGAGGGTTGAAAGATCCTCAGTCACTTGCTACTTGACAGAATATGTTCGAGTAGTTAATTACTCGTGAAACACATAGAATATATGGAAAATATTCTAGCAGTTAAACACTGCTTGAACATATCGACCAGTTGAACACTGCCCGATTTTACTGACCAGTTGAACACTGCTCGGATAACTAACACACATGCATATTTGTAGCAAGGATCGACCACACTGCGCGTAGTCTCTTTTATTACTCATAAATTAAAAGGGACAATACATGTCTAATAACGAGTCTTAAACAACCAAAACTGTTCAAAAATAAAATGGCTGGTTAGCAAATAACCAGCTCATACACCAAACTTAAATAACAAGTCTAAAAACTCGAAATCAAGCTACCACTCTGAAAGCGGTATTTAAAAATAATATATCCTTCGATGCTCTATGTGCACGCCACTCCAGTGATTCCTGATCCTAGCACTCCTGCTCACCATACTTCTCATTTTGCTTCGTTGCTCTCCTCAGTCAAGTGTGGACCTCCACATATAGTGTCTAAGGTAAAGTCCACAGGTCCAGACTGCAAGGGTGGAGATCTTTGTCGCTTGAGACCAGAGTTGCTGCTACCTCCTTCTCCTTGGGGTGTCTCTGCTCAGTACTTCCTCAACTTGCCCGACCGGAGAAGAAATTATATCTCGTCCTTAAGGTGGTTGCATTCATTCATGTCGTGACCATAATCTTCATGGAAGCGACAAAACTTGTTCATGTCTCTCTTCCTCATCTCTCTCTTGATGGGTGGAGGCTTCTTGTAGGGAACCTCTTCATGACTAGCAAGATATATCTCTGCTTGGCTGGTTGAGAGAGTGGTGTAGTTAGTAAATTGAGGCTCATACTTGGTTGGTTTTTCACTTGAACTCAACTTTGCTTTCTTTTCCTCATGGTGGTCAGACCCATTATTTCCACACTTCTTTCCACCATCACTAGGAGAGTCAGTTGGTTTGCCCGGATTGTTTATGCCATTCTCCCCTTTCTCTATTGCATCATCCAATTTCATATATTTGTCCGCCCGGTCAAGAAATTGTTGAAGTGTTGAAATTGGATGGCAATGGATGTTGTCCCATAGAGGACTCCGATAAATTATCCCAGCAGATATGGAAACCATCTTCCCCTCGTCTCCTACAGCAGTTGCTCTATTGGCTTCTCTCATGAATCTCTATATATAGTTCTTTAGAGACTCATCTTTTCCTTGTTTGATATCTGCCAAGTCGTTGGCATAAACTGGTGGAGTCCGGGCAGTGCTGAATTGTCTACAAAACTCCTTCCTAAATGCTTCCCAAGAGGTAATGGAGTTTGTCTTAAACTTCCAATACCACTCCTGGGCAGTGTTTGTCAAGGTGGTGTGGGGAAGACTCTACACCGATATTCATCACTTACTCCGAGCAGTTCCATCTGGTCCTCAAACTTCCCAACATGTCTTATCGGGTCTGCCTTTTCTGTATAAATTGGCAGTACCGGTGCTTTGTACTTTGTTGGTGGCTGGGCGGCCTAATTCGAGCACAAAATGGGCTGCCACTCCGGTGGTCGATCGCATCTATCTCAGAAGGTCGTTTCGACAAACCTTGCACTGCAACTGCTAGCATGTCAAGCTGGGCTTGGATGGTTGGTGCAACTGATGAGGCTCCAAGGTCTTGACCGCCTGGTTGGGCATTACCATTTGGCGCGCCACCATCAAGTATTTCTACGTGACTGGAAGAGCGGTCCAGATTTTTCCCTTCGACCGGGACGATCCTCCTCTTGTTGGTGATAACATCCCTTAGATCCTTCGATATCCCAGAGGGCTTACTACGCGGGACTTCATCTCTTCTGCTACGCTGCTCGTCGGGGTGCAGTGGAGGCTTCTTGGTGCGCTCTGGGCAGTTTTCTCCTCCTTGTGGGTTGTGGCCCTCCTTTTCCTTTGACTGGTCAGTGGGATGACTATCAGCCTCATCATGACCATGCCCATCTTTGAACTGTGAGGTCCTCTTATCTCGAGGGGCTCTATTTTTGCTCCTGCCCAGGTGGAGTCTTCTTACTACCCGATCGGTGACTTCCAGATCTTGAAGTTTCTGATCGGTGGCTCCTGGAGGGGGTCCTAGAGTGCTCCCTTTGTGTTGAGGCAGTGTGTGATCGGACTCCATCTTCCTCACGACCAGGTGGGTTATTACCACCCCCCCCCCCCCTTGGTCTATCATTGTTCTTACCACCAGCTTCCGTGGTCCTTGCTTCTGGAGGGGGTCCTCCTCATGCTGCAGCTTGGGCAATGGCTTGGGCCAACTGGGTAGCTGCCTCTAAAGCAAGTGCTGCTTCACGATGTCTCCGGTTGACCTCCTCCTATTGTTGTCTGAGCTCCTCGCTTCTAGCCTCCATATCGCGTCTTTGCTGCTCTAACGCAGCTCTCTGCCTGGCCATCTCTTCAGCAAACGCCTCCTGCCTGGCGTGGAATTGTGCCATCTCCTCCTGGAAGGCCCCCATGGCCTCTTGGAGCTCTTCAACTCCTGGAGTCACGTCCTCGAGCATGACTCTAGGCTCATTCTCATGGTCTTGTGGGCTAGGACCTTCTGCTCTACCAGGCTCTTTAGAGGAGCTTGTCCTCTTGGAAGCTGCATTGGTGTTCTTAGGTGCCATTACACTTCAGGGACCGTCTGTATTTCTCTTCAGGCTCTCAATGAAAGCACCAAAATGTTGACTGTGTTTTTAGCCAACGACGTGAGAACGTCAATAACGACAAACCTTCAAGAGAATTTAAACGACGCAGACAGTTTAATCAAGAAAAGTAAATAACACACAAGATTTTATAGTGGTTCAGCCCCAATCAATCGGTAATAGCCTAATCCACTTAGAGATTTTATTACTTTATCTAAACTCAAGATCAGATGAACTAGTGTCAACTGAGTTTCTTTAGTGTAAATAGGAATACAAAAAGGGGTTCTCTCTTAAGAAAAATGCACTTTCTCTCTCTAGAACTCAGACCAAATCTTAAATTGCCAAAAAGTCCTTTTTCTGATCCCATTAACCCTCTATTTATAGGCTTGGGATCCTAAACTGATATCCCCTAGGATCGAGATATTTTATTATTTATATTATATGTAAATTACACAAAATATTCTAAATACAACAGATTCCTCAATTTGAGTGAGGAATGAGAGATTCCCGTGATGCCCATACTGATTCTTGCTGAAGCCGTTTCTGGGAATTTGACGTAGTCTGGTCCATTTGTTTGATGAATATCGTCTTCTGGTCGGACATATGCATGTTGGACACCTGCATACGGACCATACCCCTTACTCTCCTTGGACCAAGATCCGACCACACCCTCCTTGGCTCTCCTCGGACTAGGGTCCGAGCCACACCTTCATTGGCTCTCCTCGGACCAAGGTCCGAGCCACTCTCCTTGGCTTCTCCTCGGACCATGGTCCGAGCCACACTTCAAAAAACTTCTCTTTGGATCATAGTCCGACCGGACTACATGAGGCATCTTCCTCGGACCAAGGTCCGAGCACATCACTTGTGCCTCTCCTCGGACTAGGGTCTGAGCCCACCTCTTGAGGTGCCAAGGACCAAGGTCCGACCGGACCTAATGTGGCCTCTCCTCAGACTAGTGTCCGAGCCAAACACTTGGGCTCCTCGGACTAGGGTCTGAGCCAAGCATTTGGGCTCCTCAGACTAGGGTCCAAGCCAAGCACTTGGGCTCCCTGGACTTTGGTCCGAGCCAAGCACACCTTAGCCCAAGTATTCTCCTCGGGTGCATTTGGCTTGGTTTTGATATCTTTTAAGTAGTCCAAACTCTTTACTGATGTATTGGGCTACTACTAAGCCAGATCGCCCAACTATTCCATGCCACTTGTCATCTCTATTACCACGTCATTGATTTCTAATTTTTGGGGATAACATCATATAATATTATTCTAATACTAATAAACAAACAGTATTTGCAAAAATTCATTTCATAATTCATTGTTCAAAACATATGCTTTAAAAGGCACTGTAACGCCCCATGTCACTATGGATGCTTCCTGGAATGACGGCTGGCCCTACAAACCAACACGAGTCTTTCCAGGAAGTAGCCATAATGACGTGGGACGTTACAAATGGTATCAGAGCCTTGACCCAGCCGGAAGTGTGGCTGACGGGGACGTCGAACTCCTAAGGGGGTGATTGTGACAGTCAGTATCCCGTGATCCATAGGGAGAAAGACCGGGTAAAGCTGTGCAATCCCACACTGCCTGGGGAATGTCAAGTGTGATGATTTTAAGACTGTGTAGGTATGGGACTACATAGTTGAAGAGGGCTTAAATGGATTGATGGGTACTACCTATATCAACAATATGCATCTTCTTTTCGGTAGACCATTACTTGAGAACTCCAAAGTTAAGCGTTCTTGACCTGGAGTAATCTCATGATGGGTGACCTCCTGGGAAGCTTTCCCGGGAAGTGTGCGAGTGAGGACAAAGCATGCTGAAAAGACTCGTGTTGGTTTGTAGGGCCAGTCGTCATTCCAGGAAGCAGCTATAGTGACGTGGGGCGTTATAGACACTAATCCCAATAATGGGGTGGTCAACTGTCTGTTTGTGTTGCTTTAGGAGTTTAGACTTAGAATATTTTTATTACCTTATTTCTAGTACTTTTTTTTTTCCATGTGTTGTTTGCTAGTAGTTTTCTTTTTAGAAAGTTAGGTACGGGAGTAATGAAAACAATTGGATATGTGACAACAATAATGAGAATAGGAATTGAAGTAAATAAAATTTTAATATGATTTAATAAAATTAATAAAAAAAAATTAATTTTTTTGTGTGTATTGAAATAGCCTTTTCTCCCACTTTTAGATGGAATAACCCTTCCACCAAAATGATGGATAATTCATTCCATGGGAATGACATTCCAATTCTTTATAAAGCAACCAAACAAAAGAATGAAAAAGATGGTTTCCATTCTATTACCATCAACCAAATATTGCCTTAATATGTTATGTTTTACGCGTGGTTTTAATCAATGAATGGTGATCTTATTTTTGATGGGGCATTCTTTGAGCAAAAAAAAAAAAAAGAAAAAGAAAAGAAAGAAAGATACACTCCCAAAGAATAAGGAATTGAAATTAATTTAAAATTTAAAAAATAATTAAAAATCTATATTTTTTTTATCACTTTCTTATCATTTCTCAAAATAATTAAAAAAAATATGTATAAAAGTGCAACTTTTTAGAAATATTAAGTATATTTACCGCAAAAAAAATTGATATAAAAGTATATACATTAAGTATATTTATGGCTAAAAAAAGACTAAATATAAAAATAAAACATTTTAAAAGCATTATGTATTTTACCGGCAATTTTCTCTTAAATTTTGTGGCAAATCGTGCTCTGAGCTCTCATCTCAATATCACATAATTCCATGTGTTATATTTTGACTCATCAGCAAACCCGTGTGTCATTTTTTTTAATATATTTATATTTTGAAAAATACAACTTTACAATATTGAGAAAGATTATAAACATAATAAATTATTATTATTTTAAGTTGACTGCGAAATTCTCAAGATCAATCTATATTAATTCCTTAGTCAAATCTTCCATATATATATATATATGGTGGATACTTTTGTGTTTTTGCCTTATGAATAATTTTCGGCGCAATTTTTTTATGATCGTATTTATTGTAGTTATTTAGAGTATCCTGTCAATTTTCAGGAAATTCCAAAATAATTTACATTTAAAAAAATTAGGATCAAATAGGTTGTTGCACGTGTGACTAATTTTTTTTATGCTTGTGGAAAACAACATGGTTGAACCTAGTTTTCAGCACTGTTAAATTATTCAGAATTTCTTAAAAATTTACAGGAAGGTCTAAATAACTACAATATATATGGTCATAAAAAAAATTGTGCCAAAAACTGTCACGAGCCCGGAAACACAAAAGATATGCAAAATGTATGCACCATAGAATTATCCTATATATATATATAGGGAAAGACTCTTGCAGCCATTTTTTTGGCTTCCCCGGTGCAACCAATTTGTGTTTTTAGGTTGTTTTCTATACCTCGATAATTATTTTTTTAATTTTTTTATATGATAATGTACATTGTAGTCGTTTAAGACATCCTGTAAAATTTCTAGAAATTAAGAATAATTTACAGTGCCGAAAATAAGGTTCAAACAACTTGTTGCATAGGTGCTTATTTTTTGTATACGCGTGTAAAGTTTAACTGTTTAATCATTATTTTCGGCACTGTAAATTATTCGGAATTTCTTAAAAATTTCTTTAATGACTACAATGTATACCGTCATATAAAAAAATCACCAAGGGATAAAAAATACGAACTGGTTACATCAGTGCAGCCAAAAGAGTGGTTTCACCGAGTGTTATATGGTTCTGGGCCCACAAAAATATAAAAGAAAAACTTGTTGTAACGTTGTGGTGACCGGTTCCATTATTTTGGCTTAATTTTTTTTTATCTTATTGATGGTAGATGTGTCATTGTAGATTACACTTAATATTTTATTGTTAATTTTATGGTGTAAAGGGTACTTTCTTTAATCTGATGCATGCAAGGTAAAACAACAATGCACACTAAAGACGTGACAAAACACAAAGTTTTCAATAGTTTTACACAATTTTTGAACTAGAATTCTCAGTATTTTAGTTTTTTTTTACTAAGTTACGATACATGGAAATGTGTTATTAGATTTTAGACTTGGATAGAATTGAGTTAAACATTTTTTGGTGTCATTTTATTGGATAATGAAGTTATTGCATCTATGTACAAATTGATTGTAAATGATAATTCATATATGATGTATTAATTTTATTTATTTATTTTGCTTATGAGATATGTTAATCGAAAAATAATTTTTTTTTATAACAAATAATTAATATTTTTAATAATAAATTTATCATTTTTAGAACAAACATCAGTCTATTTTTTTTAACACTTTCTCGTTTTTCATTTGAGGCTTTTCTTTCTTTTCATATATATTTATTTAGAAAGAAAACAATGCTAGTGTTACTAAATTCCAATATTTATATAAGAAAATATAGTTTTTCACGAAAAAAGATTCAAAGTAAATAATGCAATGTGTAGACTAATTATATGATATCATACTACAATCGACAAATGTCCTAGGTAAACAACATGATTAACAAGTGATAAGATTATATTTAACCACAATTCTATTTGGGCCATTAAAGTGTTTTGTGAAATACCAAATTAAACAAGTGAAATGCTATTTGGGTCATTAAAGTTTTTGTCAAATACCAAAATAAAACAAGTGACAATGAAAACAGAAAATCAATTTGTTATTAAAAGATATATAGCAGTGCCCAATTATTGTTGGGGAGTTTTAAAATATTTATGAAATTATTATTAGTAATCAAATATTATTAGGGAAATTTCATGTTATATGCATAATAACTTAGTGAAATTTTTTAATAAGCCAACATAAGTTACTATTCTAAATATATGACAATTTCAATTTTTTAGACAAAAATATCCCTAACATTCAAATACTAATTTTCTCTCTCAGTCCGAACTCTCTCTCTCTCTAATGTCTCTCATTCTCTCACTCTCTCACTTTCTTTCTCATTCTAATATTGTAATTCTCGAAAAAAATATCAAAATTAAAAATTTATCTCAAACGAACATTTGAGTGAAAAAATATGATCCTCCAAAGTTTTCCTCAAATTTCAGTACAGAGCATCGAAATTACACCGAAAAAGCATCGTTTTGGCCAAAAATCATGTTTTCACGATTGCATCATTGAGTTTGCATCGAAAAAGTATCGTTTTGGCCAAAAAAATAAGCTTGCATGATTGTTTCGCAAAAGCATCAAAAACACCATTAATTTTTTATCGAAACACCATCGATTTTGCATCGAAAAAGTATCGTTTTGGCAAAAAATCAAGTTTTATGATTGCATCGCAAGAGCATCGAAATTGCATCGAAAAAGTATTGTTTTGGCCAAAAAAACAAGTTTTCATGATTGCATCACTAGAGCATCGAAAAACTATCGATTTTGCATCGAAAAAGCATCGTTTTGGCAACAACAAAAATTCATGATTGCATCGCAAGAACATCGAAACACCATCGATTTTGCATCGAAACACCATTGATTTTGCATCGAAATTGCATCAATTTTTCATCGAAAAAGCATCATTTTGGCCAAAAATCAAGTTTCATGATTGCATCGCAAGAGCATTGAAAGTGCATCGATTTTGTATCGATGGTTTTTCGATGCTCTTGCAATGCAATCATGAAAACTTGGTTTTTTTGCCAAAACGATGCTTTTTCGATGCAAAATTGATGGTGTTTCGATGCTCTTGTGATGCAATCATAAAACTTGATTTGTTGGCCAAAACGATGCTTTTTCGATGCAAAGTCGATGGTATTTTGATGCTTTTGCAATGCAATCATGAAAACTTGTTTTTGGGCCAAAATGATGCTTTTCAATTCAAAATCGATACTTTTTCAATGCAAAATCGATGGTGTTTTGATGCTGTTGCGATGCAATCATGAAAACTTAATTTTTGGGAAAAACGATGCTTTTCGATGCGATGCACTGAAATTTGACGAAAATTTTGGAAGTTCATATTTTTTCACTCAAATGTCCATTTCATATGATTTTTTTTTTAATTTTGGTATTTTTTCAAGATCTACAAGATTAGAATGAGAGAGAGAGAGAGAGGGAGAGACTGAGAGATGTTAAAGAATGAGAGAGTTCGGATTGAGAGAGAAAAATGGTGTTTGAATGTTAGGGGTATTTTTGTCTAAAAAAATAAAATTGTCATATATTTGGGATGGTAACTTAAGTTGGCATATTAAAAAATTTCACTAAGTTATCATGCATATAACATGAAATTTCCCTATTATTATAGGTTGTTTAAAAAAATGTTATTATAAATAAGCCTTGAAATGTAGGCTTGAAAAGTGTAAGCTCAAAAATAACAAACATTGGCTGAACACTTGTATAAATTGACATGATTCTTAATCTGTTGTTATTGGAAATCGAGCACAAGTTGAAAGGTTCGAGCTTCAGTTTCAGGCTCGAAAGCAAGAATCTTCTCTGAAGCATGAGTGTGTTGTTCGAGCCTTAGTTCCAAGCTCGAAGGCATTGGTTCCCGATGAATGAGTTCGACGAAATCACTATAGGTGAGGATGAGGCTCACAGGAATAATGAGCTCGAAGTGTTGTTCGATCTCAAAAGCTCAGGAACGCATTTTACACATGGCAGGTGTTAGGAAATCCCTATTCCTAGAGGGTTTGTTGTTATCAGATATCAAATCCCAAGTATCATGGGATATTATGTAATTAATATATTTATTAGCATTTATTTAAATTTTGAATAATTGATTGTAACTTTTCCGGAGTAAGGTGAAGACATTCTGTCAACCAGGTCTATAAATAGCCTGAGGAATTTCATTTGTGAGGGGGGAATTGTATGAGAGAATACTCTGTCGAATTGCTTTCTAAAAAATCTTTGAGAGAGTATTGAGAGAAATAATATCGACTCGTGGACTAGGAAGATTTTAACTGCTGAACCACGTAAAAAGGCTCGTGATTTCTTTTATTTTTTCTGAAATATTGTTTAGTGCTCCTCATAATTAAATTGATGGAAAACAACGTCAATAGTTTGGTGCTTTGATTGAGAGCATTAAGAAAATCTTCGTATTGTTTAATCAGAAACCTCCTGTTTAGCATCAATGGCTGCCATGAACAATCCAAGAACTAGTGGACGACCATTGCCACAAATCCCTAAGGAACGAACTCCTCAAACTGAGAAATATTTGCGAAGGCCTGGGAAGCAACCTATGGCAGATCAGGGCTCGGATGAAGGAAGCACATCATCCTATTCTAGGGGGCCACTTGCTCCAACCCCAGGCCCGATGAGGATTGGAGAATCGCCAACTGTGCCAACAGTTGGCCGAAGGCACACGGCGTAACGAAGAATTTTCCAGGCAGGGTGTTGAGGCCCAGCCACCTCCTCGGAGGACCAGAGGGCATCCCTGCAGGAGTACGGCCGCCAGAATGACCAAACAAAGGGCCCTGCAGGCCTAGCCAAGGCCCAGGGAAAACACTGGCAACGGTCTCCCTAGGAGGAATACTCAAACTACTACTGCTGGTAACCCTACGGTGAGTGTAACTACGAGAACGGGAAATAACTGAGCTCCCTCAGCAGCTTGGAACACTAACCCCGAGCCTGTCAGGAATAACCCGGAGCTAGTCCAAACCAATTCTAGACCTTCCAGACCCAACAATGGAAGGCCCCCACCATCGCTTATAATGCATCCTCTGTCTCTGATAAGGCACCCCAGTCGACTCCAAATAGGAATCGGACAGAGGAGCGGGCACCTCATAGACTTTCTCAGAGTTGCAGCCAAGACAGGAACCACAGAGCTCGACCCGGACACAGGGGCGAGCGAGAGGCTCCATGAGGACTAAGGGCATCCCAGCCAAGAGGAAGTCACATGTCGAGGTCACAAACAACTAGAGCGAGAGGACTAATGGAAGATCCACCTCGCAACCATCAAGCCACATAACTAGAGAGAAATGTTAGTTTCATGAGTGGAAGTTTGAACCTCAGTAGGCCGGTGAGTGTATATAATACTGAACCCATGAATACTGGGAATTGCAAGAATAACAACCCTGATCTTCGAGATCATTTGAATCAAAACTAGGGGTAGGCTAATCCTTCAAACCTAGATTTACGGGCACATTTGAATATTCGAAAATAGCCCATGCAACCAGTATATGGGAATCAGTATAACCCTGTCCTGGGGTAGGGAGCTGGAGTTTTTACAAACAATAACCAGCTGCCCCAAGCACAAGCTCAACCTCTGGTGGACTTGGTCCATGAGAGAATTAACTAGCTCAAAAAAGGATTTTGATTCCTTCAAGATGAAAGGAATAAGGGCAAGGCAGAGACTCCGATGAGGAGCTCGAGCCTTCTGCTCAGCACATATCGAACACTCCATTTCCTTACGGATTCAAGAAATCACACATGGATCCTTTTGAAACTCAGACCCATACAACCATCTGAGCACGTTTAACACAATCATGCGCGCTAGAAACGTTGGTTGCGAGCTCAGGTGCATGCTATTTCCAACAACTTTGACGCGACTAGCAAAAAAATGGTTCGACAAGTTCTAAAGACATTTGATCTCATCTTGGGAACAATTAGCAAAAGAGTTCAAGAAACAATTTAAGGCCATGGTAGGCGTCAGACCCGAAACCTCGACCTTGACGAATGTTAGACAACAACCAGGAGAGTCATTAAAAAGCTACCTTGCAAGGTTTAACATTGAGGTGGCATGAGCCCGTAATGTCGATGATAGTGGTCATCTTATGGCAATACGAGCTGGGATATTTCCAGGAAATCCCCTTTGGGACGATATGCAAAGGAAATCGATAAGGACAATAACTGAGTTCAACAAAAGGGCTCAGCAATTCGTCAATGTAGAGGAGGAAAGGCCAGCATTAAAACTGATCCCTCAGCTTATTATAACTACAACGACGAATGTTAACTTAGCCTCAACCTCGGCTACCCCCTCAACGTCTCGACCCTCAGGAGACAACCCTTCAAAGAGAAAGAAGAATTGAGGGAATAACTCAGAGGCGGTCGGGGGGAAAAAGAAAAAATGAGATAAGTATTTCTCCATTTACACGGTTTATACCGAGCTTACTGAAACTCAGGAAAACATCTTTATCGCAAATGAAAATTAGGTCCCGTTTAGACGACCAGACCCAATTTGAAATTAAAATTAAAAAGAGACACCAATAAGTATTGCAGATTCCATAGAGACATCAGACATACCACCGATGAATGTAGACAACTAAAGGATGAGATCGAAGCTCTGATCTCAAGAGGGTATTTTGGGCAATATGTAAGAAACAAAAATCTGACTCAAGCGTCGGCTGGAGAGGGGGAAGCTCCTACGCAGCCTACCTAGGAGAATACAACCTCGTGAGCGAGGGAGGATGATTGACGTCCCCCAATAGATGGGGAGGATGTGGTAACCATTTTTAGAGGAACACACCTTGCTGGGTCGAGTAGAGATGCCTAGAGAAGATATAACGAGCTCAAGACAGGGGATGGATCTCCCTACGAACCTGAACCGGGAGCTCTAAAACAACAAAGGGTTGAAACTCAACCCATTGCTTTTACAGAAGAGGATGCATCGTATGTTTAGTTTCCCCACAACGACCCTCTGGTCATCATACTCCAGCTCGCCAACAAAAGGGTGTGTCAGGTCCTGATAGATAATGGGAGATCAGTTAACATCCTTTATAAGGTGTAACGACCCAACTATTTCTAAGACCTTGGACCATTAAAACTACTAGACATAGCTACTAATTTGAAGAAAGCATACCTAAGAAATAATCATAACTTTATTAAAACTTCAAAATAAATGTTGTGCAAATTACAAAATAAAATAAAATGTGGTATGGGTACCCATTGTTTAATTAAACATAAAAACATAGCTTTAAATCAATTGTTCAAAACTAAATGCGGAATTATAAAAGAAACATATTCAAAAGACTAAAATAAACGTCATCCTCGATCGACACGCAACCCATTCGTTCCATTCACCCTCAACACACAAGCCAAGCCACCAAGAATCATTCCACCTCCGTATCTAGTTTCCTGCATCACACTAAAAAAAATAAAGGAGTGAGCCTAATGCCCAGCAAGGAAAACCTACTAACAACATATAACATAAATCATAAACATAAGACGATATCATAATCATATACTATAAAACATAAATCATAACTCTAACCCATGATCATGGTAATCTTGGGGTTTGCTATCCAAGAAACTATAAGCCCTAAGCAACATAAAAACATTGGGGTTTGCTAACTAAGCAACTATAAGCCTCAAGCGACATAAAAGTGTTGAGGTTTGCTAGCTAAGCAACTATAAGCCCCAAGGACTACAAAACATATTCATAAATATACTATAGCATAACATATCATAACATAAACATATTATAACATAAGCATATTATAACATAAGCATATTAGAACATATAAGCATATAAAATCTATCATATTTTCCTTACCAAAACCGAGATATTTGAGAACAAGAGCGGGATTAGAACACTCCTAAAACCAAAAGTAAGATTGGTGAGTTTCTAAAGAAAAGAGATGAAAAGAAAACTAATCCACCAAAGAAGAAACTTACCGAGAAGAACCTTAAATCAAAGAACTTAAACACCTAACCACAAAACCATAAGCAAAAGTTAGGATCTGAAAGAAACTTAAGGAAAACTAAGGAATCATAAAGAATATAACTTATGAATAATATTACCTTTGATGAACTAGAATCGATCTACACCTCAATATCGAAAAGACACCTTATCTCACTACCCAAGTGTTTATAAAGCTTAAGATAATAAAGCTTTTATCCCCAAAACCCAAGTGTATCTCTCTATAGAAATCCTATCAGCTTGAAGAATGAAGAAAAATGGCTAAGTACTAGATCCTATTTATAGAGTTCTAGGATGAAAATATCTTCTTTTTGGATTGAATAAAATAATGAATATTAAATGAAAAATAATTGAATATTCGGTCAACAGATGCTTAAGACTTGGTCAAAAAATGTTCAGAGGCAAGTCAAGAGGTTAAGGAATGAATCAAGCTCAGATTCCTCGGAGTTCGAAAAACCACTCCTAGGGCTGATATATCGCCCCTAAAGCTGCGATGTATCAGCATAAGTAGATATTTTAAACGCATTTTTGCACGAATTTTGGATAATTAGAGTTATTAATCAGGTTTGACTGAGTAATACGTGATTCCAGCAGGTTCTGGAAGGTTCTAGAGCTTCTAGAGACTTCTATTATTGAATTATCCATTTAAAATGCTTAAATCCTTAAATAAACAAGATTATGACAAGTGTCATGCTCTTAATGGCTCTATCTAAACCTTAGGTTATAATAAATAATATATCTATGACCAGCAATATTAATCAAACCTTATGTTATAATTAATATTTCTAAACTATAGGTTAAACTTATAAAATCCATAACTATTGCTTTGAATGTCCTACTTAGTCCCGGTTTGAACCAAAATCTACGAAATCTAAAATACTAAAAAATACTACTAACTACTGTCTAGCTAGCTTAGTAAACATTCTGTGACTCTACATAAGGTCACTTTAGAAAAGATGGGACTCACGATTTGAGATTTAAAAGCCTGTGCAACGACGTTGTAGGGATTTTCAAGAGAAGAGATAGCCAGCACGGGATCCATCGAGCTCCCAGTAACCTTGGGAGACTATTCAGTCTCAGCAACCAAGATGATGGAGTTTAGAGTGGTGGACACCCCATCTGCCTACAACGTATTTCTCGGGAGACTAGCCCTGATTGGGCTGGGGGTAGTGTCATCCGTTAGGCATTTGGCCATCAAGTTCCCAACATCTAGGGGCATTGAGACGTTGAAAGGAGACCAACTTGTTGCACAAGAATGTTATAGCATTTCCATGAGAGGGAAGAACCAAACAAGTGCGAAGGCACTAGTTACTATCCGGGAAATGAGTGGATCTGTCTTCGAAATTGAAGAAGAAATTGACCATAGAGTAGAAGAGGATATGGCCGATATCAGACCAATAAAGGAGCTCGAGGACATAGAGTTCGATGAAAAGGATGCCACTAGGGTGGTGAAAATAGGGAAGAACCTCTCCAAGGACGCGAGATAGCAATTAATTCCCTTCCTGAGGTAAAATCAAGATGTGTTTGCATGGGCACACTCAGAAATGGTTGGGATAAGCCCAAACATTATAATCCATGCACTCAACATAGACAAAAGCTTCACTTCGAAACAAAAAAAAGAACGCTCCAAGACGATGATAGGAAGAAAGCCTTGAGAGAAGAGGTCGAAAGAATGAAGTCAAATCGGTTTATCCTGAATGCTTTCTACCCTGATTGGATAGCCAATCCTGTGTTGGTTTTGAAGCCCAATGGAAAGTGGTGAACTTGCATTGATTATTTAGACCTCTATAAGGCCTGTCCAAAGGATTACTTTCCCTTGCCTCGAATCGATCAGTTCGTAGATGCCATTGCAGGTCACATCATCATGTCGTTCATGGATGCATACTTTGGATATAACTAGATAGCCATGCATGCTCTTGACCAAGAACATACGAGTTTCATGACTGATAAAGGTTTGTATTACTACAATGTAATTCCTTTCGGGCTCAAGAACGCAGGAGCCACATACAAAAGATTATTAAATAGGATGTTTGCCGAACAAATAGGGAATAACATTGAGGTTTATGTGGACGATATGCTAGTCAAATCCAAGCATAACTGTAACCATGTGGATGACCTTGCTAAATGCTTTGTTGTGTTCCAGAAGTACAATATGTGACTTAACCCACAGAAATGCTCATTCGGAGTATCCTTAGGAAAGTTTCTAAGATTTATAATAAATTCTCGAGGCATAAAGACTAACCTTGATAAGATCAAGGCATTAATCGATATGCCCTCACCTTGAAAACATAAAGATGTCCAAAGCCTAACTGGATAAATGGCGGCCCTAAGTAGGTTCATCTCGAAATCTACAGATTTGTGTCTACCATTCTTTAACCTTTTGAGATGGGGCAAGAAATTTGAATGGTTGGATGAGTGTGAACTTGCATTTCAAAATCTTAAGAAGCACCTTGTCGAGCCACCGGTTTTATCCAAGCCAATTACAAGAGAAATATTGTACTTATACCTCACCACAACCGAGCATGCCATCAGCGCAATTTTTGTTCGGGAGGATAAATAAGTGCAAAAACTTGCGTACTATGTCAGCAAAAGGTTACTAGGGGCAGAGTCTAGATATCCGTCAATGGAAAAGCTAGCTTTAGGCCTAATACATGCATCTCAAAAGCTTCGACCCTATTTCCAAGCACATCCTATACATTAACTGATCATCCGTTAAGGCAAGTATTATCTAAGCCTGAGGCCTCTGAGAGATTGTTAAAATGGGTTGTCGAACTCGGACAATTCGAGATCACCTATCATCCCAGAACGACGATTAAAGGGAAGGCCTTAGCAGGTTTTATTGTTGAATGTACGGGAATCACCAATGAGGAAGTCATAACCCCAGCCTGCGAGCTATGGAGACATTATGTCGATGGATCTTCCAATGAGAATGGGCTGGGGGCAGGAATCATTTTGATCACTTCGACTGGAAATCGATTTCATTCAATGTTCCGATTTTGCTTTGAAGCGTCAAATAACGAGGCTGGGTATGAAGCACTATTAGCAGGACTCCGGATAGCTTTCGAGCTCAAGGGAAAGGCCATTCACTACTATAGTGATTCCCAATTAGTTGTTAACTAGGTCCTAGGTGAACATCAGGCTCGTGGCATTAAAATGGAAGCCTATTTGGAGAAAGTTAAGGCGGCGTTTGGGGAGTTTGAATTCTACGCCATAGAACAAGTTCCGCGAGAGAAAAACTCAAATGTGGATGGCAAGGCTTGCCACGAGCAAAGAAGCTGACATGCTTAATGTGGTTCCGGTCAAATTCTTACCAGTCTCAAGTATAACCGAGCCTGAAGAAGAAAATGTTAACATGATTGACTCATAACCTACCTGGATGACCCCCATAATTGACTACCTCGAAAGCGGAAGTCTCCCAGCAGACCGAAATGAGGCTATGAAACATATGTACAAAATACCAAGATACACCATCTTGAAAGGAAGGTTTTACAGAAGAGGGTATTCCATGACACTACTAAGGTGTGTAACTCCGCCCAAGGCACAAAAGATTTTAGAAGAAATCCATGAAGGATTTTGCAGAGACCACACTGGGGGGCATAGTCTGTTGAAAAAGGAGATTAGGCAAGGATACTTCTGGCCTAAAATTAAAGCAGACTCATTCGAATATGTTAAGGGGTGTGACAAATGTCAACGGTTCGCTTAGATACTGCGAGCCCCACCCATTGAGCTTACCATGATGAGCTACTCGTGGCCATTCGTAGTATGGGGAATCGACCTCATTAGTTCCTTGCCAGCTGGGAAAGGAGGAGTAAAATATGCGATAGTCGTTGTTGATTATTTCACAAAGTGGACTGAAGTTGAACCTCTAGCTACCATCACCTCAAAAAAAAGTTCTGGATTTCGTGATGAAGAATATAATCTATAGGTACAGGATGCCCAAGAAGATCGTATCAGATAATGGGACCCAGTTTGACAACAATATGTTCACACATTTTTGTGAAAAGAATGGGATAATTAAAAGCTTCTCCTCTGTGGCCCATCAATAGGAAAATGGCCAGGTCGAAGCAATGAATAAGACTCTTAAAAAGTTCTATGAAGAAAAGGCTAGAAGAAGCTAAAGGAAGATGGCCAGAGGAACTACCACAAGTCTTACTGGTGTACAAAAGGACAGCACAAACCTCAGCAGGACATACCCTTTTCTCCCTAGCTTATGGTTGCGAGGCCATGTTTCCTAGTGAGGTCGAAATCCCAACTATAAGGCGCGAGGTGTACAGCCAGACCTCGAACCAATCCCAGCTCGAAGAGAGTCTAGACTTAATTAAAGAAAGATGAGACAAAGCCTAGCTAAGAAATGTTGCATACCTGCAGAGGGCTAAAAGATATTTCAACAAGAGGGTCTGAGACATGAAATTTAGATTGGGAGAGTTGGTACTCAGACGTGTGTTTCTAGCCACAAGAGACCCATCTGCTGGGGTGCTCGGGCCTAATTAGGAAGGACCGTACCAAATCGAGTCCATTATTCGGCCTAGTGTATATAAACTAGAGAGATTGAATGGAGGTTTGGTCCCGCGAGATTGGAATGGTGAACATCTATGACCTTATTATTTGTAATTTAGGAACGACGTTTATTCATTTTAACCCAGCTTGTATTAAAATTTTGCTTTTTATCAATAAAGCACGAGATTTCGTTCAAATTTTGTATTTTTATTGTTATACTTTTATAAAGCCCTCAAAAATTCACTGACCTAAGATCACAATCATAGGATATTAAGGGGGCATAAGTGATATAAAATCATACCATGAGCTCAAAAAACATAATATCAATAAAAATTAACTCTAATAGCAATGTATGGATTGTTAACATAACATGAAGCAAACAATAATAGTGTATGGATTATTAACCAAACATGAACTAAACAAGTCTGTAACAAACAAGCAAAGCCTAATTGACACAATCAAAATTTGGAATTCTAGATAAACCAACAAAATCCATAAGTCGAGATAGGCCTGGAAATTTTTGAAAATAAGTTTCAATCTCTCAACCTCGGGACAATACTTAAGGATGAAGAAAAGTTACTATGAAAGAACAAAATATAACTAGATTAACAAGGTCACACGTCACTAAATATTTTTTAATAAAAATATGTGGTAAAAAGTAATATTCGACATTGACAATAACAATGTCAAAAAAGGGCAGTCGCATGAACTATGTATGAATACATCACAATTCAAGCTTAAGCCCAACAAATATTTGTATAGACAAACAAATATAACACTTTATGCACAATATGCATAAATTTTTGAGCAAGAAATATAAGCATGTGATGAAGTGAAAAGCATCCAAGGTAGACAATATGCACAAATTTTTTGACCAAGGAACATAAGCATAAAAATAAAAACTACCATTGAAATATAAACCATCTATGAGTTGTAATTATTTTTGCCTCAGGGGCATAAAGAAAATAAATTATATATGTAAAAATATAATTACAATGGGAAACAAAAATGGGTCATAGCCCATGACTTGAACTTTAAGGATTAGTCGTCTCATCAGCCACAGTCCTGGCTTGCTCAGAAGCCTTTGTTGCCTCTTCAGCATCGAGCCTGGCTTCTTCCTCCTCGAGTCAAGCCTGCCACTTAGTAATAAATTTGGTCTCCCGGTGAGAAAGGAAGTTGGTATCGAGGTCAGGATTATTAGCTCAAATCCGATACATTGCCATGTCTATGGCGTGATCTTTTTTGGTTTTAAACTCCTCAAGAAGACGAGCCTTCTCACTCTCAATGAACTCGAAGGTCATCTTCTTGTCCTCTTCCAGTTTGGTGTTGAGCTCCTGAATCCTTTTGATCTCTGAGTCCCTAGTCTCAACTTCCTTTCGTGTTGCCTCCAACTTGGTCTCAAACTCCGGGATCCTCTTGATCTTTGCATCCCTTGCTTCAAGTTCCAGCCGGGCCTTCTTAAGGTCGTCTTCGACCCTAAGTCTGGAATCTCGGGCCTCTTGGGAAAGCACCTTGCTCGCTGTGACCTCATGATTGAACACAAAATTATTCTGAACAAAGGTTGTCAGAAAATTATTATGAATGCCTGCAATAAAAAAAACCAATGTCAAAAGCACAAATTCAAAGTTGGCGCAGAAGCAGGGAACTTGTCAGAAAGTAACTAACCGAAGAAAACAGCTCACCACTCTTGTCGAAAAGAGTGTTTGCATCCTAGCAGGAGGTCAGAAATTCCCACTGGGGAGCCCGAGGTTGCTAAAGCCTTGACCCACGCGGGTCAAAGCATCAAAACCAAGGTTGACCCCAGGGGTTCCAGCAACACTGTCGACCATAAATTTGGGCACATAGGTCGTGATCGAAAGAAAGCGGTCTCAGATGGGAGATTGGGCTCATTTTGGTTGAGCTGCGTGATTTCTGGGGGTGCTGGGAGCTCGGTAACCTCACTCGGATTAGATGGCCTTGATTCCGGAGGGACCACCTCACTTTTCTTGGTGAGTTTGGAGGGGTGACCTCCCTTCTAAGATGCTCGTTGGCATTTGTTTACGCTCGAGGAAACATGATTATTGAAGAGGTTGTTCAAGTCTGAATCCATATCACCTGAGAAAAGAAAAGATAGTATATCAGCAGTCGATTAAGGTTACCATAAGTAATGAGACTCAAAGTGAAAAGAAACCTAACTGCTAGATTCTATCGAGCTTAAGGTCGGGGACCAAGAAATCCCCTTGTCTTCTGGTGACTCTAAGGAGGTTCTCTCTCTATAGGTGGGGGATAGTCTCGTTAGATCCCTATGGATGTTGCTCCCATATTTCACAGCTACCCCATCCCAGACTTCATTTAGACTATACATGGTCTGGTACTTTCCTAGCCAACTATCAAACCTATGGATTCTAAGGTCTACTCTCGACCATGCCACGAAGTTATTCCTGGGGTCTTTAAAAAGAACCATTACATCAGGCTCAAATATAAGGAGAGTGGGAGACCACATGTAATGCCCTGAATTCTCCGATGTGGTTTAATGGTGGGATTAGTAGGCCGGGAGGGCCATACTTGTTTAATTATGCCATTAAATGAATATATACATATTTATGTGAATTATATTATAATATGATGTTATATGCATGCATGTGGGTCCACATTTGAATATTAGGGTGTTTTGATAATTAGGCTCGTTAAGGGTATATTTGTATGTTTGGGTGCATATTGTGAATTGTGAATGAGATCCCATTATTATGGAGATATATTCGATCTATTCAGCAGAAGACGGTCCTATGTAATGGATTAGCGGTTTTGTCATAACGGGGTCAATTATTGGGTAATAAGAATGTTATTTGATAATAAATTGGGAGTTATTGAGATCAGGGAGAAATTCTGGAAGTTTTAACTATAATGTCCCCGGAAAGGTTTTTGGGACCCCAAGCACTAGGTTTTATTTGAGGTTACTTAAGCTTGAAGTAGCTTGTCAGATAGAACGTACGTTAGAAAAAACCTCTCGTTCTCTTCCCGTAGTTCATTTTTACCGTTCGAAGCCTTTTCGAAGATATCTTGAGTTTTAGGAGTCGGAATCAAGCGAGGATCGAGGCATAGCAATCCTAGAAAAGATTAGAAGCTTCTTGACCGAAGGATTTGACAAGAAACAACCTAATCGAAGGTAATCTAAGTTTAAAGTTTTGAGTTTTTAGAGTTTCTAAGCTTTGAATTGGACTTTGTAAACCGTTGAGTTTTTTGTTTGATTGAACCTTGGGTTTTGATGGTTTTGGACCATTGGGAAGCTTGGGAACTTTGATTTGATGATCTGTTAATGTTTAGGCATGATTTTGGAGGCCTTGGGATGTTGGAGGACGAGTTTGGGCATGTTCTGGGTTGGGCACCGCGGCCCTGTTCTTGGAGAGTCGTGGCCCTAGCTCGAAGAAGCAGATGGGGGAATTTTCTCTTGCTGGGCGTTGTGGCCCTTGCTTCAGTGGTGGTTGGGGGTTGTGGCCCAAGGTGCCAGGGCCGCGACTCTTGAGCAGGGTTGAGCCCGTTTGTATGTTTTGACCCCGGGAACATGGTTTTAGGCCTCGGATCATTCGTACTACTTGGATTAGTTTGGATTGATGTCCCGGAGGCTAGATATTGGTTTGGGAACCTATGTTGATCATTTTTTATTGATGGTATCCTATATTTGGTTATGAATAGGTGACCGCTAAAGGACTAAAGGTTGATCGTTCTCAAGGGTCGTTCTTTTAATCATTCTAGCTCGAATCTGAGGTAAGAAAACTGCACCCTGTGTATATATGACATGCGTGATTGTTATTAAGGCATGTTGATTGATAAATGTCGACATGGATTTCATATTAAAGGCTAGTGAATATTGTTTATCTGTATATGGCACTGACTAGTCAGGGACACTGACCTAAGAGTCAGAAACGGCATAAGCGTCCTGAACGCAGGGCCAAATGAAGATTAGATCTAATCGATATCAGCATTGAATGGCTCTAAGGCATTAATGCTGGATTGACCCTAAGGCCGATGAAACTTATAAGCACTTGGCTAGTCTAAGACTAGTTACTCAGAGCCAGGACCTAAGGCCCAGGTGACCGTTTGTCACATGGCTAGGGAACGATGTTCCAGGGTTATGACTCTATGGTCATGAGGAAGGTTATGTTGGTGACCAGTCACCATGCACCTATCCTATTTAAGCTAATGAAAGGTTCACTTACCTGTTAAGCCTCGGTGACCCTATCGTCACAAGGCTGAAGGGAGCTATTCCCTATTTAGTGACTTTTGCTACTGTCACCTATCTGTTTTGGACTGATAGTCCTGAATGATTATTATGATCATTGTTGATATTATATCATGCTATATTGTGTTTTCTTGCTTGGCCTCGGCTCACGGGTGCTATGTGGTGCAGGTAAAGGGAAAGAAAAGCTCACCCAGCCTTGAGTGGAGAGCTTAGGTGGTGATGTGTACATATGCGACCGCTTGACCACCACGGCCAAGGAGTTCTCAGAGGAACTAGGGGGTTCACCCTATTTTGCCGCTTAGGTCGGTGGGTTTGTAAATTTGAAACAATAGTGACCATTTTGAGTTGTAAATCACTTGTAAATGTTTTGATACGCTCATGAGCAGTTATATATTTAATAAAAGATACCCTTTCCTTTTTATTGTTTTTCACCTTAACCTGTTAATAGCACTTAGAGCACGTTTTTAACCAAAGGACTTGGGTAGCTGGTCAAATTTCTGGTTCACCGTTCACCGTAACTGTTCTGGGGTAACCAGGGCGTTACAACTTGGTATCAGAGCGTGCCAAGGTTAGGGTTCCTGCAGACTGGCTGGGCATGTACACACATCCCTGAAGTCAAGCTTGAATCATGGTTTGGTAACTATTTATGTAGTTATATGTATAGCTGCTTAAATGTGGTAAATATGCTTTACCTGTATGCTTGAGACACCATGTTAAACCTGTGCCCTGAAATATTATATCCTCAGCAAGAGTGTGCTAATTAGTACTAAGATTGCTGGAACATACTTATAAGTATGATTGATTGTGAGCTATTATATGATACATGCTGAGTGCTAAATGCTATTAACATGTATCTGCCTGTATAATTGTATGACTGTGGAATGTGATAATTGTCTGCTTGTTCTTGGACCGTAAAGCGGCAAGAGGTTTAGTTATTACTACCTGGTTGGCCATATTGATCATTACAGCAAGGTATCTGATAAGAATGAATCCAGGGCAGACAGATACTTCAGCTGGCTAGAGTGATCAGGGCTAGAATAATAATAACAGTTAGGGTCAGGAAAATGACCAGTCACAGATTCCACAGCCAGCCCCTGTAAACTGGCAGCAGATAGTGAGTGATCTGCAGACTACAATATTAAAACAGGGAGAAGAGCTTCGTCTCCTGAAATAGCAGCAAGTGCCTGCTGTGGCCAGCGTATCAGAGGCACCTCTTGTGTTGGTGCCAGCAGCTGGGCAGCTGCCTGAGGTTGGAAATAAATGGGAGCCTCTTTATGAAAGGTTCAGGAAGCAACAACCTCCAGAATTTGAGGGCAGTGCAGATCCTGCCAAGGTAGAGCAGTGGATGAGTATGATTACCACTATCCTTGACTTTATGAGGGTAACTGGTAATGAGAGGGTGGCCTGTGCCACTTATATGTTTCGGGAGGATGCCCGAATTTGGTGGGAAGTGATTACCCAGACCAGGAATGTCAATGCTCTGACTTAGGAAGAGTTTCAGACTTTGTTCAATGAAAAATATTATAATGATGCTATCAAGGCAGCGAAGGCTGAGGAGTTCATTAGGCTACTTCAAGGGAACTTATCAGTCACTGAGTACACCTTGAAATTTGATCGTTTGGCAAAGTTTTCCATGGAGTTGGTGCCCACTGATGGGACCAGGAGAGAGAGATTTTTGCAGGGGCTACAGCCCAGATTAGCCCGTGTTGTACGTATTACCACTGTGGCTGGGGTTACTACCTATGCATAGGTGGTTGAGAAGGCACTCACAGCTGAGAGTGCAGAGAATAGGATCTTGTGTGATAGCGCAGCCAAAAGGGATTTCAGGAGGACAGGTCCTCCATTTGTGGGTTCTGGTAGGGGTGTAGGCCCTAGTGATCAGAAGAGGAAGGTTCCAGACACCTTCCCAGTTCCAGGTCCTGACAGGCGGCCCCGTGGTATTTCTATGGGTCATCCAAGTGGTAGTGATGCCTAGAAGTCTTATCCTGAGTGCCCCAGATGCAAGAGGCATCAATTGGGAGAGTGTAGGGCAAGGGCCTGCTTCTCATTTGGAGCAGCGGGTCATCTTAAAAAGGATTGCTCTGAGGCAAGGAAAGAAGAACCCAGAAAGGCGGACAGCTTGGGCCCAGCTCGAGTGTTCGCATTGACTCAAGCAGAAGCTGAGGCTTCTCCCTCAGTTGTTACAGGTCAGCTTCTTAGTGCTGGAACCCCTTATAATGTGTTGATTGATTCTGGTGCTACACATTATTTTGTTGCTAGTAGTATTATTGATAGACTCTGTAGACCATGTGATTTCTATGCTGTGGGGTTTGGAACTTTGTTGCCCACTGGAGAGTTAGTGGTATCCAAGAGATGGGTCAGATCTTTGCCAGTGACAGTAGAGGGCAGAGAGTTATCAGTGGATTTGATAGAGTTTGTTATGACTGACTTTGATATGATACTGGGTATGGATTGGTTAGCAAAGTATGGGGCAACCATTGATTGTAGAAGGAAGATGGTCACCTTTGAGCCTGAAGGTGAGGATCCTTTTGTGTTTGTTGGTGCTGTGCATGGACCTCGCATTCCTATGATTTCTGTATTTTGGGCTAGGGATATGTTGCAAGGAGGTTGCATTGGATTCTTAGCCAGTGTGGTTGATACCACTCAGGTCGTGCCAGTGAGACCAGAAGATACTAAACGTGTTTGTGAATTTCTGGATGTGTTTCCAGAAGATTTGCCAGGGTTGCCACCGCATAGAGAAATAGAGTTCGTTATAGAACTGGCACCAGGGACAGAGCTAGTGTCTAGAGCGCCTTATAGAATGGCCCCAGCTGAGTTGAAAGAATTAAAAGTACAGTTGCAAGAGCTGTTAGATTTGGGTTTTATCAGACCTAGCTTCTCACCTTGGGGTGCGCCAGTTCTGTTTGTAAAGAAAAAGGATGGTTCTCTGAGAATGTGTATTGATTACAGAGAACTGAATAAGCTGACAATTAAGAACAAGTATCCTTTGCCAAGGATAGATGATCTGTTTGATCAGTTGCAAGGTAAGAAGGTATTCTCAAAGATCGACCTTCGTTCTGGTTATCATCAGTTGAGGGTCAAGGAAGGAGATATACTGAAGACTGCTTTTTGTACCAGGTATGGGCATTATGAGTTCCTAGTTATGTCATTTGGATTGAATAATGCCCCTGCTGCTTTTATGGATCTGATGAACAGAGTGCTCAAGGATTATCTGGACCAGTTTGTGATCGTCTTCATCGATGATATTCTGGTGTATTCTCAGTCTAAGTCAGAACATGAACAGCATCTGAGGTTGGTTCTGCAGAGACTGAGGGAACATAGACTATTTTCTAAGTTCAAGAAATGTGAGTTATGGTTATCTCAGGTATCCTTTCTTGGACACATTGTCAGTAAGGAGGGGATTAAAGTAGATCCAGCAAAGATTGAAGTAGTCAGAGATTGGCCAAGGCCAAAGAATGCTTCTGAGGTTAGAAGTTTCCTTGGATTGGCAGGTTATTATAGGCGTTTCATGGAAGAGTTCTCAAAGATTGCTACTACATTGACTGAGCTGACACGCAAGAGTCAGAAATTTGTGTGGTCAGATAAATGTGAGAACAGCTTCCAGGAATTGAAGCAGAGATTAATTACAGTTCCGATTCTGAGTCTTCCGACAGATCAGGAGAAGTTTGTGATTTATTGCGATGCTTCTCATCAGGGTTTGGGCTGTGTTTTGATGCAATCAGAGAAGGCAATTGCTTATGCTTCTCGTTAGTTGAAGGAGTATGAAAAGAGATATCCTACTCATGATTTAGAGTTGGTGGCTGTGGTTTTTGCTTTGAAGATATGGAGGCACTATCTCTATGGAGAGAAGTGTGAGATCTATACAGTCCACAAGAGCCTGAAATACTTCTTCACTCAGAAAGATTTAAATATGAGACAAAGGCGTTGGCTGGAGTTAGTAAAAGATTATGATTGTGAGATTATGTATCATCCAGGAAAGGCCAACGTGGTAGTTGATGCTTTAAGCTGGAAGGGTCCGGGACAAATTCATGGTATGATGTTGATAGCCAGAGAGTTAGCAGATGATATGACCAGAGCTGGTATAGAGTTGTTGGTGGGCCAGTTGGCTAATATTACGCTACAGTCTACGCTGTTAGAGAGAATTAAGGAGGGTCAGCTGAGTGATTCACAGCTGATCAAGATCAGAGAGGATGTTCTGGCTGAAGCATCCAGAGATTATTCAGTGTCTGAGATGGGCTTGTTGAGATACAAAGGGCGGATATGTGTTCCGTTAGACACTGCTTTGAGACAAGAGATTCTGGATGAATCTCATACTACACCTTATTCTTTGCATCCAGGCACCACGAAGATGTATCAGGATGTGAGATCGTTGTATTTGTGGCTGGGGATGAAGAGAGATGTAGTTGAGTATGTGGCTAAGTGTTTGACATGTCAACAGGTCAAGGCTGAGCATCAGACGCCAGCAAGGTTATTGCAGCCTCGGGATATTCTAGAGTGGAAGTGGGAAGACATCACGATAGATTTCGTGGTGGGCTTACCCAGGACTGTTGGTCAGCACGATTCTATTTGGGTGATAGTGGATCGCTACACCAAATCAGCTCACTTTCTGCCGGTGAGGACTACTTATACAGTTGACCAGTATGCAGATCTCTATGTGAGAGAGATCGTGCACCTCCATGGAGCGCCTAGGTCGATCGTGTCAGATCGGGACCCTACTTTTACTTCCAAGTTCTGGGGAAGTTTGCAGAAGGCCATGGGGACACAGTTGAAGTTCAGTACTGCTTATCATCCTTAGACAGATGGGCAATCTAAGAGGACGATCCAGATACTAGAAGACATGCTGAGAGCATGTGTGCTGCACTTTGGTGGATCTTGGAGTAAGTATCTGCCTTTGATAGAGTTCTCCTACAATAACAGTTATCAGTCTACCATTGGAGTTGCACCTTATGAGATGATGTATGGTAGGAAGTGCAGATCTCCCATTCATTTGGATGAGACAGGTGAAAGGAGATACTTAGGTCCTGAGGCAGTTTAGAGGACCAGTGAGGTCATTGAGAAGATTAGAGCTCGGATACTCGCTTCTCAGAGTAGACAGAAGAGCTATGCAGATCCCAAGCACAGGAACGTGGAGTTCCAAGTGGGAGACTAAGTCTTCCTTAGAGTCTCTCCATGGAAAGGGGTGAGAAGGTTTGGGAAGGCAAGCTGAGCCCTAGATTTGTAGGTCCATTTGAGATCCTGGAGAGGATTGGTCAGGTGGTTTACAGATTGGCTTTGCCTCCGGCGTTGTCTGTCGTGCATAATGTATTTCATGTTTCAGCTCTTCGGAGGTATGTATCTGATGTGAATCATATTTTGAGTTATAAAGATCTGGAGCTTGAGCCAGATCTCTCCTTTGAGGAGCAGCCAATTCAGATACTTGAAAGGAAAGATAAGGTCCTCAGGAATAAGACGATACCTTTGGTTAAGGTATTATGGAGGAACAACAAGGTCGAGGAAGAGACCTGGGAGCTGGAGTCAGATATGCAGAGTCAGTATCCCGAGCTGTTCAGGTAAATTTCGAGGAAGAAATTTCTGTAAGGAGGGGATAGTTGTAATGCTCCGAATTCTCTGATGTGGTTTAATGGTGGGATTAGTAGGCCGGGAGGGCCATACTTGTTTAATTATGACATTAAATGAATATATGCATGTTTATGTGAATTATATTATAATATGATGTTATATGCATGCATGTGGGTCCACATTTGAATATTAGGGTGTTCTGATAATTTGGCCCGTTAAGGGTATATTTGTATGTTTGGGTGCATATTGTGAATTGTGAATGAGATCCCATTATTATGGAGATATATTCGAGCAATTCGGCATGAGACGGTCCTATGTAATGGATTAGCGGTTTTGTCCTAATGGGGTCAATTATTGGGTAATAGGAATGTTATTTGGTGATAAATTGGGAGTTATTGAGATCAGGGTGAAATTCTGGAAGTTTTGACTATAATGTCCTTGGGGAGGTTTTTGGGACCCCAAGCACTAGGTTTTATTTGAGGTTACTTAAGCTTGAAGTATCTTGTCAGATAGAACGTACGTTAGAAAAACCTTTCTTTCTCTTCTCGTTGTTCATTTTTACCGTTCGAAGCCTTTTCAAAGATATCTTGAGTTCTAGGAGTCAGAATCAAGCGATGATCGAGGCATAGTGATCCTAGAAAATATTAGAAGCTTCTTGACCAAAGGATTTTACGAGAAACAACCTAATCGAAGGTAATCTAAGTTTAAAGTTTTGAGTTTTTAGAGTTTCTAAGCTTTGAATTGGACTTTGTAAACCGTTGAGTTTTTGGTTTGATTGAACCTTGGGTTTTGATGGCTTTGGACCATTGGGAAACTTGGGAACTTTAATTTGATGATTTGGTAATGTCTAGGCATGATTTTGGAGGCCTTGGGGTGTTGGAGGACGATTTTGGGCATGTTCTGGGTTGGGCCCTGCGACCCTGTTCTTGGAGAGTCGCGACCCTAGCTCGAAGAAGCAGATGGGGGAATTTGCTCTTGCTGGGCATCGCGGCCCTTACTTCAGTGGTGGTTGGGGGATGCGGCCCAAGGTTTCAGGGTCGTGGCTCTTGAGCAGGGTTGAGCCCGTTTGTGTGTTTTGACCCCAGGAACATGGTTTTAGGCCTCGGGATCATTCCTACTACTTGGATTAGTTTGGATTGATGTCCCGGAGGCTAGATATTGGTTTGGGAACCTATGTTGATCATTTTTTATTGATGGTATCCTATATTTGGTTATGACTAGGTGACCGCTAAAGGACTAAAGGTTGATCGTTCTCAAGGGTCGTTCTTTTAATCATTCTAGCTCGAATCTGAGGTAAGAAAACTGCACTTTGTGTATATATGACATGTGTGATTGTTATTAAGGCATTTTGATTGATAAATGTGGATATGGATTGCTTATTAAAGGCTAGCGAATATTGTTTATCTGTATATGGCACTGACTAATCAGGGACACTGACCTAAGAGTCAGAAACGACATAAGCGTCCTGAACGCAGGGCCGAATGAAGATTAGATCTAATCGATATCAGCATTGAATGGCTCTAAGGCATTAATGCTGGACTGACCCTAAGGTCGATGAAACTTATAAGCGCTTGGCTAGTCTAAGACTAGTTACTCAGAGCCAGGGCCTAAGGCCCAGGTGAGCGTTTGTCACATGGCTAGGGAACGATGTTCCAGGGTTAAGACTCTATGGTCATGAGGAAGGTTGTGTTGGTGACCAGTCACCATGCACCTATCCTGTTTAAGCTAATGAAAGGTTCACTTACCTGTTAAGCCTCGGTGACCCTATCGTCACAAGGCTGAAGGGAGCTATTCCCTATTTAGTGACTTTTGCTACTGTCACCTATCTGTTTTGGACTGATAGTCCTGAATGATTATTATGATCATTGTTGATATTATATCATGCTATATTGTGTTTTCTTGCTGGGCCTCGGCTTAGGGGTGCTATGTGGTGCAGGTAAAGGGAAAGAAAAGCTCACCCAACCTTGAGTGGAGAGCTTATGTGGTGATGTGTACATATGCGGCCTCTTGACCACCACTGCCAAGGAATTCTCATAGGAATTAGGGGGTTTACCCTATTTTGTCGCTTAGTTCGGCGGGTTAGTAAATTTGAAACAGTAGTGACCATTTTGAGTTGTAAATCACTTGTAAATGTTTTGATAAGCTCATGAGCAGTTATATATTTAATAAAAGATACCCTTTCCTTTTTATTGTTTTTCACTTTAACCTGTTAATAGCACTTAGAGCACGTTTTTAACCAAAGGACTTAGGTAGCAGGTCAAATTTCCGGTTCACCGTTCACCGTAACTGTTCTGGGGTAACCAGGGCGTTACGCCACATGGATGGATCTAGAACTACTTTACCTCCATTTGCCGAGTTCTTCAAAGCCTTGTTGTGGGCTTCATTGCTCGAGCATGGTTACTCAGGTAGGTAGGGAGTTGTGGCATGGGCCTGCGAGCCCGAGGGCCTCTCCTGGGGGGTAGTTTGGCGGTGGGGATTAGTACGTCTTCCCCCTTCACATATTTGTGAATCCTCGAGTCATCTGTGGACTCGCCTTTGCCCAGGAAACCACAAGCTCAGAGATTGTCCTCATGGAGAAGATAGGTGAGGGATCTTCGACCGTAAGGGAGCTGAAGGATTGCCTCCCTATCTTCCTTCATAGCCTTGGTTGGAGTAGGTCGATGATAGTTGGCTGCAGGGAAGAGTTGAATGAACATTTTGAGCTCAACAAATCAAAGTAAAAGAGAGAAAAAGAGCATGGTGAGATACTTACCAATGCGTTAGAAGGAATGGAACTGGGAAGGAGCGAGCCCATCTGTATAGAAGAAGGTGGTTTTAAAATTTGGAGGATGATTTGGGATATCTTCAAACAGCCGCTTCTCCTCCAGATAGCTCAAAAGATAGTAAAATCCTCGCCTCCATGGCCGAGAGAGGGGTTTCTCTTGAGGCAGAAGAGATATAAAATCTCCTGTGTCGAAGGCCCGTCCCACTTCATCTTGTGGTACAGCGACCTTAGGGCTGACAAGACTCTGAAAGAGTTGGTCAAGAGCTGAAAAGGAGCGATGCCAACATAATCTAGAAAACTCTTAAAATAATCCCTTTGGGGCAGTAAGCCCCCAACCCTCATGTGCTCGCAAATCAAGGCAGCGAGCTTAACCTTTCGGTCGAGATTGCCATTGCCCGGAGCATAGCAACTACTTTCGTTGGATGTTGCAAGCTATCACATCAGCTTGCTGGATATCTTTAAACCAAGGTAGGCCAACAGCTCGGAGATGTGGCCAGTGGAGGTAACTGAGCTCCTGTAGTGCTTAGCCTAAAAAAAAATCCTCCTTCGAGGTGGGGATTGAAAGGGCTTGGGAGGTGGTTGATTGTTTCGAAATATTCTCCATGAGAGTGAATTAAAGCTCGCCCAGAGGAAATTCTATGGTGACCCTACGGTTGGGATCTAAAGGGGTTGGTCAGATCTCGAGGTCAGGATCCGGATATGCAACAAACCAAAGTCTTTTCCTTTTTCCCTCTTCGACCTCGTCAATCTGGTGTCGAAGGTGGGCTCGAATGTCCTCTCGTTTGATATCTTCCTTGTGCTCCAGGATAAGCCGTTGGTTTCGGGTGAATGGAGACTCGGGTTGAGGAGATGGTGGGTAGTAAGGAATGGCAGGCTCGGGCCCCCACCGATTCTCTGAAGACTGCGACATCTAACAAGAAAGAAAAATGTGAGGGCCCATAATTTTAAAGAGTGGAAAAGTTTCTTGATAACTTGATTTTGCATGCTCGAGATAACGAGATTGCCTTCATCGAGCCTGTAGGCTCGAAATGGCGAGGTTAACTCGAATGACCACCCTGAACTATTGTAAATTTTGGGGCATCGAGATTGCACCCACTTGAGAGTGGGGCGGTTGTTTTCAGTTTAAAAGAATCCTGAATTTCTAGGGAAAAAGTGGGTCATTACTTGAAAAGGTGATATTTTCAGAATATGTGCATTAAAACCCTAATCCAAAACCCTATTTCGTAAGCTACACGAAACTTGTAAACTAAATACCCTATAACTAGAAAAGACTCCATTTTCATCTGATTTTACCAAAAATTTTGGCCTAAATTGTAACATCCTGTATTTTGAACAACGTTAGTAGCCAGTTGGAGCCGCTAAAGAAATTTGTGAAATATTATTTCGATAAATAATATTATGTGAAAATATATTATTTCGTGAATTTTATAGTCGTTGTGATAATTTGATAAAGGGGTTAGGTCTATGCAAAGAAAATTGGTCTTGGACCGAGGGGCAAACCCTAATAACGGAAAAATCTCAGATTAGGTAAAATGAGGAATACTATGGCATAAAAATATTTGGCAACTGAGACTGTATAGTCAATCCAGTAAATTTAAGAAAAATTTATAGAGGATTTAATTCTAATCTACTGGGTTTAAGAATGGAAATTCTTGCTCGAGCCTCTAAGGGCATTTTGGTCAATTTGAGTAAATTACCAAAATTATGTGTTATGTGACAAAATTTATTTTTAGTCACATTTATTTTATTTTAGCTTGGAGATATTTAAAAACTATAGGGTAAAATTTTGGTTAAATTTGGATAGTGAAATTACCAAAGGGCCCTTGAGTGCATTAGAAGTGAGTTAAAAGAGGCAAGGGCCTTTTTGTCATTTCCAAAGGAGGAGAGAGAGTGTGATGGGCAGCTTGGCTATACCCTAGTGTACTCAAGTGTTTAAGAAACCTACCCTAGGAAGAGTAAGAGGCTACCTCACCCATTGGCTAAACCTCCAATCATTTCCCTCTTACACATCCACTCATTATTTTTTTTTTAAATTTCTCCTTTCTCAAGAAAACAAAAAGAACTCTCTCCATTTCTCTCCCCAAAACTGAAGCTTGGGCTCTCTCTACCCTCCATGGCTGCCATTTTCTCTCCAAGAGCAAGAGCACTCTCTCCCCATTGAAAAAGGAAGAAAACTAAGAGATATCTAGGCAAATGTAAGTTTCAAACCCTAGTACACTCTTTTTCCTTCACTTTTTCTTTCAAACTCGAAATCCTAAGGGGTTTTGCTATGCATGCATGAGATTCTAATAGCCATGCATGGCATGGATCTTGTGTTCTAGGTCTAAAGGGAATTTTTTATAAGAAGATCTCAAAGTTTGAATCTTGGTGATGATTAGTGAGAACAAAAGTAAGAATTTTGGAGTTTGGTTAATTTTCCACTCATCTTCATCTTATACCCTAATATTCTTTTAAAAAAATCTTCATGTGGAACCTTGGGGCTAGATTTGAGCATATAGAACACAAGGACGAAGTTTTAAAAGGCTAAGAGAACCTCATCTCCAAGCTAGAACCATCAAAGGTAGAATTTTTGGTTGGTTCTTGAGTATTTTTAGTTATTGATATAGATCTGGTTGTACAGGTCATTTTGTTGGTTTTTGGAGTTTATTTTATGATTGAAGGTTAGCTTGGCTGGATTGTTTATTTTCATGGATGCATGTGGCTAGGGTTTTGCTAGTTGTGATTGTTTTGCTAGAATGTGTAAAAATGCATGCTGCAAAGTTTTCGTGGTCTCACTTGCAATGGGTTAGATCATACCCTACTACCTCTGTTTGTGGAAATAATTTGTATGGTTGCATAGGTCTAGATGCGTACTTGAGTTTAGACTTTTAAAAATCGAAAAAAAGATATTTTCAAACCTAAGTTATGAACTTTTTGGCATCTTGATGCAATCTGAAAAATTTATGGGCAGCATGCCTGTCCAGATTGTTTTGAATACTGAACATGTTTTACTGAGTCATAAGCCATGAAATTTGGTAAACAGTTAGTTTAAATATGTATAAGCATCGCGGAAAAATTTTAGTGGAAAATGAAAAATTGTTAAGAAGTAATGGTTTTTCAAAATTTTCCCTAATAATCTGAAAATGAAATTTCTGGACAGCAAACACTGCCGAGATTATTTTACATTTTTAAATAGGTTCAACTATCATAAAAATTATGTCGTTTTGAGAGAAAATAAATTAGATATGATTAAAGACCCTCGTAAAATTTAGAAAAAACTGAGCTACGATGTAAGAGAAATAATTTTTCAAAGAATCCTAAAAATCTGAGATAAACTCCTTGGCAGCAGGCACTGCCCAGATTTCTTTAAATGATTTAATGAGTTTTGCCATCCCAAAAATTATGAAACTTGGTGAGAAATTTTTTAAGATATTATTAAGGCCCTGGTAAAATTTTAGATTAAAATATGTCACATTTTAAGAGTATTCCTGTAACGTCCTGGATAGCCAAGACCGCTACACTGTGTGTTTATAAAGTGCTAGACTTGCTAATCAAGTCGTTTAATTAAAAATGCGCTATTGAAACTATAATGGTACTAGGGTTAAACGTGCTTTGGTCTCAAAAGTCACATTTTTCATGAAGAGACGTTTCCTGACTACACGGGATCCCAAAAATATTAAGTTTAAAGATCGTTTACAAAAGTCATAAGGTTTAAATACAATATCAAGCCATATTAAGGCAAAATAGACAGTTAGACAATCCCTGTCCTGATCCACTCCTCGACCATGGCGGTCGAACAGCTGGCTATGTACATTCAACCCCGCAGCTCTCCATCTCAGGATTGGTCTAGCTTGCCTTTGCCTTTCCCTGCACCACGTAGCACCCGTGAGCCAAGGCCCAGTAAGAAAACACAACAACAGAGCATAAGGAAACAACAGACGAATCAATATCTCATATTGCATCACATATTCTCAACCATATAAGCATTCAGTATAATCAAGTATTCCACATACTAAACATATCAACTCATATCATATATCAGTTCACAAATGATAACTAGGGCTAGCGCCCTTAGGCCGCTCCCTCTGTTATCCCACTGACTTCGGCCCGCTTAAAACGAGCTCAGTGAATATAAAGCTATCCTCGGCTACCAGTGGCCAAGCCACTCCCTGTGCGCAAATATTGTTTACGGCACCCTTAGGCCGCTATCACATCTCCCATGGCATGATACCATCATTGACATAATACAAATATCGGGAGCACTTAGTCCCATCATAAACATATAACCGGGTGTAGTTTTCTTACCTTTCAATTCGCAAGCCTTGATCACTTGACTCCTTGAGCACAATCCCTCCTGAGCCTTAGCGCTCACCTAAACACAACCATAGGTCAAAGTCATCACCAAACCTCAAGTCCAAAACCTAGCCTCGGGACCAATCCCGAGCCCCCGGGAAGTTCTAGTTCCACCAAACAAGGTGGTGGAACCAAACCCCAAACCCTTGGTCAAAAACCTTTGAAAATAACCTTAAAATTCCTTTCTGAAGACAGGGTAGTGCTACATCGCTCATTGGAGGGCGCTACAGCTCTACAAGCAGAATCAAAACACCCTCAGCATGTATGGCCTAGCGCTACAGCGCCCAAAGGCTAGCGCTGTAGCGCTAGTCACAGACAGGCAACCTCCAAATTTTCCCTCCTGCAATTTCCTCGAACCAAACTCAACCAAAACTTCTCCAAACCTTCACCAAACTCAAAAAAAACCTTATTAACACACTCCACTCATCCCAAGCACCCCAAATACCCAGAACTCAAGCACATGCACCCCTAATCTAAAAATTCACCATAGCTACTTCTAAACATCAAAACTCAGCAGAAACCGGTTAAACATCAAAGTTGGAAGCTTAGAATTCATACCTTTAATGGGAATTCGATTTCAAGATAACCTCTACACCTCCTTAGCTTGCTCTTCCTCACCCTTTGGCCTGAATTCCCTAAAGTTCCCATCAAACTCAGCTCATACACATAGCTCAAAACCAAAACCAGCAACTGAAGAAACTACAAAGCCTTACCTCAAGTGTTAGGGTGTTCTTGCTAAACCTCTGCCAATTCTCCAAGCCTAGCTTAGGATTCTTGATGCTCAGCCTAACTTAGCTCCTCCCTAAGCTTTGCCCCAAAAAATACTCAAGAAACTGATGAAGAAAGCATAAACCGACCTTAGGAAACTCTCTGTTTTCTCCCTTTCCTTTTTCTTCCTTTTCCTTCTTTTCTTTCTTCCTCAGACTTCTTCCCTTTTCTAAAATTCCCACTAAGTATAAAACCTCAGCATATCTATCCCTTGCAAGCCAAATGACCTTATTGCCCTCCCCTTTAATCTCAAGTCCTTTAATCCACTTAAGAGCATTTTGGTCATTTCAGCCTATTCTCGCTAGTTCCTCAAGTGTCTCTAATATTTTTCGCTTACTTTCCGATACCTAATTAATCGCCAATAATATTCCTCGATGTCAAAATAGACTCCAATATACTCACTAACTTCCCATTTATACCCCTAGGCTCACCCCGAGCCGGGTATAAATCCTCGCCATGACTTTTTCGCTAATCTGCTCACTAGGATCGTCTCAAGTCACAGATCTTAGATATATCCACATAATAATGTGGTCTCAACAATTATCACATATATCAATACAGTTATGCCCATAATGGCAAAAATTACGATTACGCCCTTCTAACCTAATCAGGGCCTACATGCATACTAATACACATAGTCATGCATCTCGAATGTTCAAATAGTCATATAACATGCTTTAAATCATAATCATGCATTTTGCTCATTAAAGTCACACATAATTCCCATTATGCCCTCCAGGCACACTAATCAAGGCCCTTAAGCCTTATTAGCAAATTTGGGTCGTTACAACTATCCCCTCCTAATGAGAATTTCGTCCTCGAAATTTTCCTGAACAACTCAGGATACTGATCCCGCATCGCTGTCTCAAGCTCCCAGGTCGCCTCCTCGACCTTACTATTCCTCCACAGCACTTTAACAAGAGGAATCGTCTTATTTCACAATACTTTATCTTTTCGATCTAAGATCTGAAATGGTTGCTCTTCATAAGCCAAATCTTCCTGTAACTCCAAGTCTTCATACCTCAACACATGAGTCACATCTGAGACGTACTTCCAAAGCATGGAAACATGGAATACATCATGAACTCCAGACAACGATGGTGGCAAGGCTAATCTGTAAGCCACCTGACCAACCCTCTCTAGAATCTCAATTGGTCCAATTAATCTAGGGTTTAGCTTGCCCTTCTTTCCAAACCTTCTCACCCCTCGCAATGGTGAAACTCGGAGAAAGACATGGTCCCCAACCTGGAACTCTACGTCCCTACGCTTGGGATCAGCGTAGCTTTTCTGTCTGCTCTGAGAAGCGAGCATTCTAGCCCGGATCTTTTCTATAGCTTCACTTGTCCTCTAAACCATATCTGGCCCCAAGTATCTCCTCTCACCCATCTCGTCCCAATGAATGGGTGATCTACACTTCCTCCCATATAACATCTCATAAGGAGCCACTCTAATCGTTGATTGATAGCTATTGTTGTACGAAAATTCAATCAACGGAAGATACTTACTCCATGAACCCTCAAAGTCAATTACACATGCTCTGAGCATATCCTCTAATACCTGGATCGTCCTCTCAGACTGCCCATCAGTCTGAGGATGAAAGGCTGTACTGAATTTCAACTAAGTCCCCAAAGCTTTCTGCAAACCACCCTAAAATTTGGAAGTGAAAATAGGATCCTGGTCTGACACTATAGACTTAGGAACCCCATGGAGACGCACGATCTCCCTCACATACAACTTAGCATACTGATCTACAGTATATGTTGATCTCACCGGTAGAAAATGGGCTGACTTGGTGTATCTATCCACTATCACCCACACGAGTCATGAAGCCCCACTGTCCTGGGTAAACCTCCCACAAAATCCATGGTAATGTCCTCCCATTTCCATTCAAGAATACCCAAAGGCTGAAGCAACCCTGCTGGTCGTTGATGCTCAGCTTTCACCTGCTGACAGGTTAAGCATCTGGCAACGTACTCCACCACATCCTTCTTCATCCCGGGCCACCAATATAAAGTTTGCAGATCCTGATACATCTTCATGGTACCCGGATGAAGTGAGTACGGTGTCGTGTGAGACTCATCTAGTATCTCTCGTCTGATCCATTCATCAGCTGGAACACAAATTCGTTCCTGATACTGAAGCAAACCAACCTCAGATACAGAATAGTCCTTAGCTACTCCCGCTAAGACATCCTCTCTAACCCTTTGTAACTGAGCATCTGCCAACTGCCCTTCTCTGATCCGCTCTAGCAGGGTCGACTGCAGAGTAATATTGGCCAATCGGCCTACTACCAATTCTATCCCTGCTCTGACCATCTCATCAGCTAACTCCCTTGAGATCTGAATGGAACTGTATAACTGACCTGGACCTCTCCGGCTCAATGCATCCGCCACCACATTGGCTTTCCCCCGATGGTAAAGAATATCACAATCATAATCCTTTACCAACTCCAGCCAACCCCTCTGTCTCATATTCAGGTCCTTCTGTGTAAAGAAATACTTCAGGCTCTTATGGTCAGTGTATACCTCGCACTTCTCCCCATATAGGTAGTGTCTCCAAATCTTTAGTGCAAAAACCACTGCTGCCAGCTCCAACTCATGCGTAGGATACCGCTGCTCATACTCCTTCAGCTGTCGTGATGCATAAGCTATAACCTTCTCATTTTGCATCAACACACAGCCTAAGCCCAACCTCGATGCATCACAGTAAACAACAAACTTCCCTTCCCCTGAAGGAAGACTCAACACTGGCACTGTAATGAGTCGTCGCTTCAACACTTGAAAGATGTCTTCACACTTGTCTGACCAAATAAACTTCAGATTCTTCCGTGTCAATTCTGTCATCGGTGCTTCTATCTTCGAGAAGCCCTCTACAAACCATCTGTAGTAACCTGCCAACCCAAGAAAACTCCGCACCTCCAAGGCGTTCCTTGGCCTCGGCCAATCCCTAACCGACTCTACCTTTGATGGATCCACCTTAATCCCATCTACACCTATGATATGTCCAAGGAATTTCACTTCGGGTAACCAAAATTCACACTTTTTAAACTTAGCGTACAACTGATTCTCCCTCAACCTCTGAAGAACCTGTCGAAGATGAAGCTCATGCTCTGCCTCTGAACTGGAATACACCAGGATGTCCTCGATGAAGACTATAATGAACTGATCCAGAAAATCCTTGAACACCCTGTTCATTAGATCCATAAAGTTTGTTGGGGCATTGGTCAAACCAAAAGACATGACCAAGAACTCATAGTGCCCATACCGCGTTCAGAAGGCTGTCTTAGGTATGTCCTCATCCTTGATCCTCAGCTGGTGATAACCAGATCGAAGATCAATCTTTGAGAACACCATCTTACCTTGCAACAGATCAAACAAGTCACCAATCCTTGGTAGGGGATACTTATTCTTGATAGTCAAGTTGTTCAGTTCTCGGTAGTCGATGCACATTCTCAAAGTCCCGTCCTTCTTCTTTACAAACAAAACTGGAGAACCCCATGGCGAGTAACTAGGCCTAATAAACCCCAAATCTAGAAGCTCCTGTAGTTGTATCTTTAATTCCTTCAGTTCTGCCGGTGCCATCCTATATGGTGCCCTTGACAGTGGCTCTGTCCCTGGCGCCAACTCAATGACAAACTGAATCTCTCTACGCAGCGGCAACCCAGTAAAATCCTCAGGAAACACATCCAGGAACTCGCAAACCAATCTGGTCTCCTCCGGTCCTACTGGTGAAACTCTGGTGTTATCCACCACACTAGCCAGAAAGCCTATACATCCACCCTGTAGCAAGTCTCTGGCTCTCAACGCAGATATCCTGGGTACGTGGGGTCCATGCACCGCTCCCACAAAAACAAAGGGATCCTCGCCCTCTGGCTCAAAAGTCACCATCTTCTTCCTGCAGTCAATGGTAGTTCCATATCTAACCAGCCAATCCATACCTAGAATCATATCAAAGTCCTCCATATTCAACTCAATCAAGTCCACTGAAAACTCCCTACCATCAACTATCACTAGCAGTGCTCTAATCCACCTCCTAGATACTACCAGTTCTTCTGTAGGCAAAACATTCCCAAACCCTGAAGTACTATACTCACTAGGTCTACACAATCTATCAATCACCTTATTAGATACAAACGAATGCGTAGCACCAGAATCAATCAAAACAGTAAAAGGAGTGCCAGCGCTAGAAAGCTGACCTGTCACTACCGAGGGACTAGCCTCCGCCTGCGTCAGGGTGAACACTCGAGCTGGAGTCAAGCTGTCCACCTTCCCTGTATCTCCTTTCTTCACTGTCGGGCAATCCTTCCTGAGGTGTCCCACCACCCCGCACACATAGCAGGCCTTAGCCCGACACTCGCCCGGATGGCGTCTCTTACATCTCGTGCACTCTGGATAAGTCCTCCATTTGTCATCGCCTCCCTGGCGGCCACCCTGAGTACCCCGACCTCTCCTATCAGGACTGGGAACGGTCGAAGCCTCAGGGGTCTTCCTCTTCAAATCACTGGGGCCTCCGCCCCTACCTTAACCAGAATATGGAGCCACCGCCCTGCGGCCCTCCCTCCTCACAACACTCTCTCTCCATATCTTACTCTCCGCTTCCTCAGCGGTAAGAGCCTTCTCCATAGCCTGGGCATAAGTTGTCCCTCCAGGAACTGTGGTAATTCTCACATCTCGAGCTATCATAGCATTCAGCCCTCAGATAAACCTGTCCTGCCTAGCTGCATCAGTAGTGTAATGACCCACTAATCTAGACAATTTGGACCATTAACGAATCTATACATAAAACTTACATTTTTGCGGAAATACCATAATTTATTATAAACATGTAGAAACATAGGTTACTTTCATAAAAATAAGTAGGATATGGGTACCCATTGTCTTTAAAACAAAAATAACTTAAAGTAAAAAGAGTTACATAGAAAATGCGGAAAATACATTTAAAACCATAATAAACATAAACAAGACTACATCCTCGAATCGAATAACGCTCGGCCCCTTGACTCCATTCATCATCGATACACATCCTCCAAGCGTCACGAATCTTTCCACCTCTAAAGCTTATTTCCTGCACATAAACAGAAAGGAATGAGCCTAATGCCCAGCAAGGAAAAATCTAACACATAGTCATAAACATAAACATAATTTCATAATAACGTAAAGACATATCATAACACATAATTCACTTATTATAATGGCCATTATTACTTGGGGTCCCATAGACTAAACAAGCTTATGCCCATGAGATTAGTGGGGTCCTACCAGCTAAATAGGCATATGCCCACAATCTTTTTGGGGTCTTGTTAGTCAAATAGGGCATAAGCCCAAGCCTACAACAAACACATGCATAACAAACTCATAACACATTCATAACATATCATAACATAACACATAAGATAACATAAACATAAACATATAGATTCTAGCCTATTTTCCTTACCAAAGTTACCGGGATATAATGGACTGAGTTGGGACTTTTGGAACACTCCTAAAACCATAATGAACATGAGTGAGATGAAAGAAGGAAAGAGATGAAAAGGAAATGGGAAGACTAAACCATTTGAGAAACATGCTTACCACAACTTATGTGCTTAAGAACTTGGATTCCCTAACCAAAATAAAAATGAGGTTAGGGGACTGAGTAGAAGACTAAGAGAAGGGGAACATAACATGAAACAATGAAATAGAGTTTCGGGTTTACCTCAAAGTTTTGCAAGACCAATCTAACCACAACCGAAATACTAAAGAACCTCACTTCCCAAAGTGTTTGATAAGCTTATGATGTTTAAGCTTATAGTTTTTCCCCAAACCAGGTGTTTACACTCTCACACTCACTTAACACTAGCAGCTTCTGAACTTAGAGCAAATGGTGAATAATGTCTGGGTACTAGGTCCTATTTATAGAGTTTGGGAATGAAAATATCTTGATTTTACTTGAATAAAAATAATGGCTTTTTAGGTGAAAATCATTTGAATAATCGTTCAGCAGAGGCTGAAGACTCGTTCAAAAGATGCTGGACTGTTGAAGAAGTTTGAATGGCTGAAAGGAAAAGAATTCAAAAACAATTGAACATATGCTGAAGGAGGCGATATATCGCCCCCTGTAGGCGATATATCGCCTGGGCCAGTATGCCCGAGGCGACCGTGCATCGTTTCGTGTTTTCCGTATCTACGTGCTGCGACATATCGCCCCCTATAGCTGCGATATATCGGCACTCGCTGAATATTTAAACACGAAATTACACATTTTTAGCTAAGTTTGAATGGAGTAAACAGCCTTGACTAAGCCCTCAACGTATTCAAAGCTGCTGACTGACCCTATAACATTCAAACTTTACTCCTTATTAAATTTAATCCTCAAAAATACTTAATCCTTAATTACCATTCATAACATGTGCTTAAAATCCTATTGGTTGATGTCTAAACCTTATAATATAATAAATATAATCCTTAATATCAGTCACATTAATCAAACCTTAGGTTAAACTTAATATCCTTAAACTATAGATTAAACTTAGAAAATCTGTAAGTACTACTACGAGTGTCCAAATAATTCCCGGTCTGAACCAAAAATCCATAGTAACAAAGATAATGCTATAAATACTATCATACTATTATCTATCTTAGCTAAGTAAAGTTCTTGGACTCTACAAGTAGGCACAAGATCCGATGCGAACTTTGCAATTCTGTCGAACTTCAAGGCATATTCTGTAACTGTCATACTGCCCTGAACCAGCCCCACGAACTCATTGATCTTTGCTGCCCTGATGGCAACATTATAATACTTCTGACTAAACAAATCCTTAAACCCTTCCCAAGTCAATGCAGTAACATTTCTGGTCTGTGATGCCACCTTCCACCAGATTCGGGCATCCTCCCTCAGCATATAAGTGGCACAGGCCACCCTGTCATGTCCTTCCACCCTCATAAAATCAAGAATGGTAGTGATCATAGTCATCCACTGTTCAGCCTTCAGTGGATCTGGTCCTCCCTCAAAGATCGGGGGCTGTTGCTTCCTGAACCGCTCATACAACGGTTCCCATTTGTTCCCAACCTCAGCTGGCTGTACTACAGGTATCACTGCAGGTGGCACAACAGGGGAAACACTCCCAGATAGAGCCTGCTGCCACAGAATTCGAATCTATTCATCTTGGCTCTGTAGCCAGGCCTGCATGCCTGCCATTAACTGCTGCCAGTTCTCAGGGACTGGCGGAGGGGTCGGGCCTTGATCATCATCTCTAGCCCCAGACCTGCCGGCTAGTCGCATGGATTTTCTTGGACGCATAACTATCCAAGTCAATCTGCAATCAACGACTCGGCAATCAGGCTATGATGACAGGGTAATAATCCTTTCATGATCCATTACTGGAACTCCAATCATTCACAAGCAATCAATTCATAACAATTCATCCAGATACTCATTCACATGCACAACAGTGCTAATAAGCACGCCTCAATAGCATCATGCAATAGTCAAGGGCCAGGCCCTATCAGTATCTCATGCTCCCTATTCATCAAACAGATGTCAACAACCATATCTCACTCAAATCATTTAAGCACATAGTCAAGTATACACAATTACCAAACCTTGAGTTGAGCTTGTCTCTCGCTGTGAATGTACATATCCAGTCAGTCTTCAGGACCCATAAACCTAGGATGCTCTGATACCAAGTTATAACGCCCTGAATAGCCAAGACCACTACACTGTGTGTTTATAAAGTGCTAGACTTGCTAATCAAGTCGTTTAATTAAAAGCGTGCTATTGAAACTATAATAGAACTAGGGTTAAAAGTGCTTTGGTCTCAAAAGTCACATTTTTCATTAAGAGACGTTTCCTGACTACACGGGTTCCCAAAAATATTAAGTTTAAAGACCGTTTACAAAAGTCATAAGGTTTAAATACAATATCAAGCCATATTAAGGCAAAATAGACAGTTAGGCAATCCCTATCCTGATCCACTCCTCGACTATGGTGGTTGAACAGCTGGCTATGTATATTCAACCACATAGCTCTCCATCTCAGGATTGGTCCAGCTTGCCTTTGCCTTTACCTGCACCACGTAGCACCCGTGAGCCAAGGCCCAGCAAGAAAACACAATAACAGAGCATAAGGAAACAACAGACGAATCAATATCTCATATTGCATCACATATTCTCAACCATATAAGAATTCAGTATAATCAAGTATTCCACATACTAAACATATCAACTCATATCATATATCAGTTCACAAATGATAACTAGGGCTAGCACCCTTAGGCTGCTCCCTCTGTTATCCCACTGACTCCGGCCCGCTTAAACCGAGCTCAGTGAATATAAAGCTGTCATCGGCTACCAGTGGCCAAGCCGCGCCCTGTGCGCAAATATTGTTTACGGCACCCTTAGGCCGCTATCACATGTCCCATGGCATGATACCATCATTGACACAATACAAATATCGGGAGCACTTAGTCCCATCACAAACATATAACCGGGTGCAGTTTTCTTACCTTTCAATTCGCAAGCCTTGATCACTTGACTCCTTGAGCACGATCCCTCTCGAACCCTAGCGCTCACCTAAACACAACCATAGGTCAAAGCCATCACAAAACCTCAACACTACAACAAATTTTATATACAATGACTCCCTACAATGTCTTACACCATTGGTGTAAGACATTAAAACTTATCAGGGGTTTTAAATGTCTAATGGTGTAAGACATTGAAAGTTTATATTAATGGCTACAATTGGAAGACATTAAAAATGGTGGAAGACGTTGGAAATAGGCTGGGGAAGTGTTCATGGGTACATCCAACATCTCCCGTTGGGAGACGTGGGACACGTGGCACGTCTCCCAGTGGGAGACGTTGGATGTCTCCCTCTTATATAACTCTAAAATTCTAGCCTTCTTCCTCACACACACGAACCAGAGAGCAAAACCAGAGGAGAGAAACCGAATTGGGGCTGCGTTTTTAGGGTTCTAAGGTAAGCTTTTTTTTAATTTTCTTGATTTTTAGTTAATTATTTTGAAAAAAAAATCATAGGTTTTGCATTAGGATGAGTAATATACATGATTTTGTGTTAGTTTTACATTTTTATGCATTTTTTTATATACATTGTAGGATTTTGTGGTTTTTTCATGGAAGTTTTTTAGGGATTTATGATTTGTTAGTTTTTTTTTAATTTAACCGATCACATTGTATAGATTTCATTAGAGTATATATGTTCATGATTTTTTTAAATTTTTATCATTTTTTATTTCAAAATTTAGATATATTTTTGTATATTTGAATTTTTTTTTTTAAATTGTAACTATTTTGTTATATATATAGTTATGTTAAAATAAATTTATTAAATAATTTATAAAATATAAATATATTAAATTTTTTATGTTTTTGTTTATTATTAAGTTTTTAGGTTATGAAATTTTATATTGATTTTTTGTTGAGATTATAATTAGTGGCACATTGGGATTTTTTTTATTTGTTTACCAATATCATTTACTATTATTAGATATTTAGTGATATTTGTTTAGTAATGTTTAACATATTAACTAATTTAATTTCATAGGTTGTGATTTTTGTGGTGAGATTTTAGAGAGTATTTTGTATCAAAATTCCTATATCAATCACACATTTGAGGTAATTAAGTTTCTAAAATTACAATAATACGTTATATATTGCTAGATATTTAGTGATGTTTTATTTATTATTTATTAATTTAATTTTATTGGTTTGTGGATTTAATAGCGAATTTGATTACTAAGTGAAGTAATTTTGCTAGCTTTTGGATTATTGATTGCAAGAGGTACATATATATTCTCTTACTTCTACTTTTAATATTATTAAACAAATGTTAGAGGAGTTTGAATATCTTAAATATTCATCCATAGTGAAGTAGGTTCTGAGATTAAAATTGTGTGCTGCGATGATAACGGAAGGTTGAGAACTTGTGTGTTTTAGTGAAGTAGGTTCTGAGAAATTTGGTTGTGTGCTGCGGAGCTATAAGGAAGAAACTTATTGTATGCTGCTTGAATTGTTTGTTTTGCTATTCACATGCAGATGGTTAGGTTACTATTATAGGGGAAATGTTGCCCGATTTTATCTAGGATAATAAATAATTAGTTTAATATAGACATCCTATAAGGAAGAAACTTATTTTATGTTGTTTGAATTGTTTGTTTTGTTATACACATGAAGATGGTTAGGTCACTATTATAGGGGAAATGCTGCCCGATTTTATCTAGGATAATAAAAAATCAGTTTTATATAGACATACAACTTTATCACGTGCTTATTTAGTGTTGTTTCTTTTCTTTTCCATAGACATAGGAGAATATATGGATAAACAATGGATGTCAGTGAATAGGTTATCTGCGGAATATAGGAACGGGGTCGATTTGTTCTTAAGGTTTTGTTCGGAAAATGTGAAAGACCCAAATTTTACTTATTTTCCATGTCTTAAGTGTGGAAATGTTAAAAAGATGGATCTTAAAAAGATTAAAGAACACTTATATTTCAATGGGATCGACAAGAGTTACACAATTTGGTATTACCATGGGGAGATAGCTCCGATTGCTCCAACTCTGCCAAGTAGACCAAAAGGAGTGAGGAGGAATATAGTGGAGGAGAACTGGGATCCATTAGATGAAATGATTGACGACGCACATTATGGATCAGGATTAGACCCAAATAAGTTTGAGACACTACTTAATGATGCCAAGAAACCAATTTACCCTGGTTGTACAAGATTTACAAAATTATCTGCACTTCTTAGGTTGTACAATCTAAAAGCTAAACATGGCTGGAGTGATAAAAGCATTACTGATTTATTTGGTTTTTTGAAGGAGTTATTGCCTGAAGATAATGAAATTCCAATTTCATTTTATGAGGCAAAGAAGACGTTATGCTCATTAGGCATGCAGTACGAAAAAATTCATGCATGTCCTAATGATTGCATATTATATCGAAATAGTTTTGCAGACGCAAAATCGTGTCCTACTTGTGGTGAGTCACAATGGCAAAAGAAAAGAAATGGTGACGATGTCAAGGAAGGAGTACCTGCCAAAGTTTTGTGGTACCTTCCGTCAATACCTCGTTTCATCCGATTGTTTAGAAATGCCGAACATGCTAAAAGTTTGTCGTGGCATGCTAATGAAAGAATAAAGGATGGTAAATTAAGACATCCAGCTGACACCCTTGCTTGGAAGAGAGTTGATTTGAAGTGGCCTTCTTTTGGAAATGAATCTCGTAATATTCGTCTAGGTCTTTCGACTGACGGGTTTAATCCACATGCATCCCTTAGCAGTAAGTATAGTTGTTGGCCTGTTATGCTTGTTATTTACAATCTACCCCCATGGTTGTGTATGAAGAGAAAGTTTATGATTTTGACCTTGTTGATATCAGGACCTAAACAACCTGGTAATGATATTGACGTCTATCTAGCTCCTCTTATAGATGACTTGAAAACTTTGTGGGATGAAGGGGTTAAGGTTTATGATGCGTATAGGCAGGAAGAATTTAATCTTAGAGCGGTCTTATTGTGGACAATTAATGACTTTCCTGCTTATGGAAATTTATCTGGGTTTAGTGTGAAAGGATATAAAGCTTGCCCCATTTGTCAAGAAAAAACATGTTCTGAATACTTGAAACACTCTCAGAAAATATGTTATATGGGACATAGGAAGTTCTTGCCTAATACGCATAAACTTCGGACTTGGAAGAAGGCATTCAATGGTAAACAAGAGTTTGAGGAGGCTCCTGAGCCATTGAATGGGATCCAAGTACTTGAGAAGATGTCTAAAATTGTGTTCAAGTTAGGGAAGCCCAAAGTTCGTACACCTACAAAGATGAAACATAGTCGCAAGGCCAAGGTTGTGGAGGAGCCAAAAGGGTGTTATAAAAAGAAATATGTTTTCTTCGAACTTGAATATTGGCCTTTCTTACTTATACACCATAATTTAGATGTTATGCACATAGAGAAAAATGTATGTGATAGTTTGATTGGCACTTTGTTGAATATTCCTCGGAAAACTAAGGATGGAATTAAGGCTAGACAAGACTTGGTTGCAATGGGTATAAGGGATGAATTAACTCCAAAACCAGATAAGAGACGAACATATTTACCTCCTGCAGCTTACACTCTTACTAAAGAGGAAAGAATAGAAATTTGTAGATGTTTGTTTAATATAAAAGTTCCAGACGGATATTCCTCAAATATAAGGTCATTGGTAGACATGAAAAGTTGTATTCTGACTGGCATGAAATCTCACGATTGCCATATTCTAATGCAACATTTATTACCAGTGGCCATTCGATCTGTGTTGCCTAGGAGAGTTCGAGATGTAATCACAAGGTTATGCTTGTTTTTCAAGTCACTGTGTTGTAAGGTGATTGATCCGCTAAAGTTACCTAAGTTAAGAGATGAAATTGTTGAGGTATTGTGTGAGTTGGAGAAATATTTCCCGCCGACATTTTTTGATATAATGATCCATTTGACAGTTCACTTGGTTAGAGAACTAAGATATTGTGGTCTAGTTTATTTAAGATGGATGTATCCATTTGAGCGATATATGAAGATTCTTAAGGGGTATGTTAGGAATAGAAGTCGGCGGGAAGGATGCATCGTCGAATGCTATATTGTAGAAGAGGCAGTTGAATTTTGTTATGAATACATGACTGGTGTACAGAAAATTGGGTAAAATGATGTTGAAAATGTTGAGATTTAGAGTCGTCGTGGTAGCGTTGTATGCACAGTAAGTCGAGATCTTCTAGATGAAGCGCATCGTCTTGTGTTGCAGAATATAAATGAAATTCAACCTTATATCGAGTGAGTTATATTCATATAATACATTAAGTTTAAGTTGTGTAATTTCGTATATTCAATTGTTTAACAACATATTTATAATTGAAGGGAACATTTTAATTGGATAAAGACCAAATTTCCATCCAAGTCAAGGAACTCAAAATGGTTACAAGACGAACATTATCGAACTTTTAGTAGTTGGATAGAACAAAAGGTAAATTGTGTTGATTATTGAAAGTTGTCATTAATTAGTAATTAATTACAAGATGACATTTTTGGTTGTTTTTGGTATGTTGATTTGATAGGTTGTGTCAGAATTATAAAACACATCAAATAAGGTTTCAGACATTGCTAAGTGGATTTCTCGAGGACCTTCGGTTAATTTCATCAAGTTTTCATCATACATGATTAACGGTACTCTATTTAACACTAGGGAGCGCGATAACAACAGAAACACACAAAACTGTGGTGTTAGCCTTGTTGCTAAAACTATGCAAGTCTCTAGTGCAAAAGATAAAAATCCAGTTGAATGTGATATGACTTTTTATGGAGTAGTTAATGAAATTTGGGAGTTATATTATATCACAACTCGAGTACCTGTGTTTCTTTTGTGATTGGGTGAAAAGTGACAGCGGCATAATATATGAAGATTTTGGTTTCACATTAGTTAATCTAAAACGAATTGGGCACAAATCTGATCGATTTATATTAGCTTCACAAGCGAAACAAGTATTTTATGTGAATGATCCTTCAGACAACCAATGGTCAATTGTTCTTCCAACGCAAACAAGAGAATGGAACATTAAAGATGGTGATTTACATGATATACCTCTCGAAGAAGAACTTGTCACATTCACCGCAATAGAAGATAATGACGAAGTTGATGATGATTGTATTTGTTTCCGTGAAAACGGTGAAGGATTATGGATTGATGATAATGGGTCTTGAGGTACCATTTAATAGGTTTCATATGTTTATGATATGTGAAATTCTTAGTTTCATCTTTTGGTTTCGTCATTTTGTTTCATCTTTTGATTATTAGTGTCCAAAATTGTTATAATAATGATATTTATGTTTCATAGATGGAGGTTGATCCTTTTGGTGGTAGTACTGATGAGGGGGAGCAATGCCCTCATTCTCAGTTAGTGGAACAAGAAAATAAATCTGTGAGAGGACGTACATGGATGTCTAGAAACACCAAAAAAAGGAGTGAAGGATATCTTACTCCTATTGAATACAATGAGTATGGTCAACTAGTGGGTGAATCTAGAAGTAATGTTTCATCACAGCTTGGATCAGTTGTTCGAGCAACTGTGTCCATCAACATTAACAGTTGGAAAGATGTTAGTGTGGTGGATAAAAATAAAATATGGGACACAATGAAGGTATATTTTTATTAATTATATTTCATTTAATGTTTTTAAAATATATATTGTTTTGATAATATGCTTCTTATTAGTTTCAAACTTGCAGAAAACTTATGATTTGGACCCCAAACAAAAGCAACAGATGTTGAAGGATGCGGGAAAGTACTTCCGAAATTGGAAGACTAATCTTACAAGGGTACACGTTTACGATGCTTTGAAAAAATACCCAAATGAGTTCCCGCCAGCTTTTCCATTTGGATTTGAGAATGTCATAACTCCGGATGAATGGTTAAAGTTTGTGAACTCAAGATTAACTCCCAAGTGGCAAAGAAAGAGAGAGGAGATGCAAAATTATCGAGCACTGAATAAATACAATCACAACCTCTCTAGAGGAGGCTATGTGCATATTGAAGAGATGTTAATGGAACAAAGTGGGAAAAGTCTGACTGAACTTGATAGGGCAGACTTATGGAGCATGGGTCATTGGAATGCAAAAGGAGAGCTAATTGGAGAGGCCTTTGAGATTCAAAAAAATATTGTAAGTGCTCATATTTAATAATGTTGATATATCAAATTTTTAGCTTATATATATAACTTTCTGTGAATATTGTTTCACAGGATCATTACCGGCAACTCCAAGCTGAGGGTAAATGGGCACCTGATGGCCCTGATGATGTGCTGACGAGGGCGTTGGGCACTCCTGAGCCTCGAGGACGTGTTAGGGCTGGAGGACACGGTGTGTCCCGCTCAGTATACTGGAATACTCCAACACCTACCTCAACGAAAAATAAATCAAAAGCCACTTCTTCGAATGACGACATTAGAAATGAATTTGAAGAAAGATTTCAAAAACAAGAAAAAGAGCATCGTCAACAAGCACAATGCCTAGAAGAGCGCCTTCAGCAACAAGATGAGCTCTTGAGAAAATTATTGGCCCAACAGAGTAGGTCAGGATCTAACGTTGGAGTCCCACCAGCGCCATCATCATACTACGTGCCCGACCCACCAGTGCCACCAGCGCAGGCGTCCTACTATACTCCAGACCCAGTAGTGCCTCAAGCAGAACACCACATTATTGCACTACAACCGCTTTTGCAAGAGGTAATTAAACTTTCTTCAATATTCTGAAACCAAATAAATTTATTTACTGCTTCAACATGATTATTTGTATATAATATGTTTCTTACGCAGGGTCGAGCATGCCAATTAGCAATTGGTTCGGTTTCAAACATTGTTGCATCAGGTACACTCATTAAAAGAGAGGCAGGCAACAACTTCCAAGTTATGATTACGAGTGTTCTTAAGCCAACCTGTCCTCTCCCTTTTGCATATCTTGATTTGGACATGTACATAGTTGCTCAGGCCATTGGGACGCCAATAGCGTGGCCTAAGGATTTTGTCATTATATCTGAAGATGTATATCATGAGGTGATGCCATATTTTTACATAATTATCTTTACAATTCTATATTTGTTTGCAATTTTTTTAATTGTTGATATAATTGTATACAGACTCCCTCTACAAGTAGGACCAAATCACAACGACCAAGAGCTCCATCAACACAACAACCTCGAGAAAGAAGACGACAAAAAACTCCTCCAACACAATTGGCCCACACTCCATTGAAATGATTACAGAATATCGTATCTCATTGGGATGATGGCGAGTGTGTCAATCTAGGCATAGAATCTGAAGTTTTTGATCAGGATATGTCTCACTGTTATATATTTAAGGATGACATACTTCAGTTTGCTCGAAAGGAGAAGATTGGACAAGAAGTAGTCGTCAGCTACATGAGGTATATATCTCACAAATAAGTTTGTTCATTTAATTTTCTAATTTGATTTATTCATTCATATAACAATTTTTCATATTTTTGTATTAGGTTCATTTACAGATATGTGGTACAACAAGGTCGCCAAAATAAGTTTTTATTTGTCAATCCTAATATCGTCGCCACTCAAGGGAGTTCATTTGACGATTGTGTTCAGAATCTGTTCAAACGTTGCAATGACGTAAAATCAAAAGAACAAGTTATGCTTGTCCCTTGGAACCATGGGTAAGTTTAAAAAGTTGTCATTTTTCCGACCCATATCAATAATTTCTTTGTTTAACATTTGAGCTATAATTTTTTTGTTTTTCTTATACAGTGAACATTGGATGTTGCTTATTTTGGCACCATATGCATATCATGTTTATTGTTGTGATCCGGTGAATTCAAAGCTAAATAACCGTGAGGAGATTGTATCAGTGATCGTCAGCGCTTTCAATCTTTTTTTCTCTATGAATCTTCCTGATGTCGAGATCCCTGATACTCTACGCATTAAGCAACCTCGGGTAAGTAACTTCAGCAGACATTTTTGAACATTTATAATAATTAAGTAGAATAATATGTATGCATTTTTTAAAAAGTTTCAATTTAATGATAAATTACTCATATTTTTAAATAATTAGTGTCCACACCAACCGGACAATGTGGCATGTGGATACTACTTAATGAGGATGTTAAAGGATTTGATTGAACATGCGAGCCCCGGGCATTACTTGAGAACGGTATTATTAATTAAAATTTACAAATTTTTTTAACAATAAATGTAATCAAATAATTAATTAATATATTTTACTTTATATTTCTTGCAGCTAACAAGCACATCATATACAGAGGCACAAATTGATGAGTTGCGACAAGAATGGGCGACATATATGTTGCCGATAATCCAAAGTTACCGACCTCGTTGATAGGTTTTTATTTTTTATTTTTTTACCTCTTTCTTCATACACAATGCAATATTTGTTCATTTTGAATATGTCTAACAAATATTGTATTTCTTGTATAAGTCTAACAAATATATTTTTTTCTTTCAATTTAATTGATTATTAGATCAAATTAAATTTAGATTAAAATCATTTCAATTTAATTAATTATTAAATCAAATGAAAATAACATTAATTATAAATTTATTTAATTTTTTTTTTAAATGTGGGAGACTTTCAATGTCTCCCACTGGGAGAGGTGGGAGACTTCCCACGTCTCCCAGTGGGAGAGGTTGAAAGTCAAACATTGGCTTTCAACCTCTCCCATTGGGAGACGTGGGAAGTGACTCACCTCTCCCAATGGGAGACGTTGGATGTCTCCTAGGGACTTCCCACGTCTTCCAATGGGAGACGTGGGATATATACCTACAATGACCCTAGCAAAAACGTCTCCCCAATTGGGAGACATTGTAGACTTCCAATGTCTCCCAAAAAAAGTCATAAAATTCTTATTTTCTTGTAGTGCAAGTCCAAAACCTAGCCTCGGGACCAATCCCAAGCCCCCGGGAAGTTCTAGTTCTACCAAACAAGGTGGTGGAACCGAACCCCAAATCCTTGGTCAAAAACCTTTGAAAATAACCCTAAAATTCCTTTCTGAAGATAGGGTAGCGCTACAGCGCTCATTGGAGGATGCTACAGCACTACAAGTAGAATCAAAACACCCTCAGCATGCATGGCCTAGCGCTACAGCGCTAGTCAAAGACAGGCAACCTCTAAATTTTCCCTCCTGCGATTTCCTCGAACCAAACTCAACCAAAACTTCTCCAAACCTTCACCAAACTCAAAAACAACCTTATTAACACACTCCACTCATCCCAAGCACCCCAAATACCCATAACTCAAGCACACGCATCCCTAATCTCAAAATTCACCATAGCTACTTCTAGACATCAAAACTCAGCAGAAACCAGTTAAACATCAAAGTTGGAAGCTTAGAATTCATACCTTTAATGGGAATTCGATTTCAAGATAACCTCTACACCTCCTTAGCTTGCTCTTCCTCATCCTTTGGCCTGAATTCCCTAAAGTTCCCATCAAACTCAGCTCATACACATAGCTCAAAACCAAAACCAGCAACTGAAGAAACTACAAAGCCTTACCTCAAGTGTTAGGGTGTTCTTGCTAAACCTTTGCCAATTCTCCAAGCCTAGCTTAGGATTCTTGATGCTCAGCCTAACTTAGCTCCTCCCTGAGCTTTGCCCCAAAAAATACTCAAGAAACTGATGAAGAAAGCATAAACCGACCTTAGGAAACTCTCTGTTTTCTCCCTTTCCTTTTTCTTCCTTTTCCTTCTTTTCTTTCTTCCTCAGACTTCTACCCTTTTCTAAAATTCCCACTAAGTATAAAACCTCAGCATATATATCCCTTGCAAGCCAAATGACCTTATTGCCTCCCCTTTAATCTCAAGTCCTTTAATCCACTTAAGAGCATTTTGGTCATTTCACCCTATTCTCGCTAGTTCCTCAAGTGTCTCTAATATTTTCCGCTTACTTTCCGATACCTAATTAATCACTAATAATATTCCTCGATGTCAAAATAGACTCCAATATACTCACTAACTTCCCATTTATACCCCTAGGCTCACCCCGAGCCGGGTATAAATCCCCGCCATGACTTTTTCGCTAATATGCTCACTAGGATCGTCTCGAGTCACAGATCTCAGATATATCCACATAATAATGTCGTCTCAACAATTATCACATATATCAATACAGTTATGCCCATAATAGCCAAAGTTAGGATTGCGCCCTTCTAACCTAATCAGGGCCTACATGCATACTAATACACATAATCATGCATCTCGAATGTTCAAATAGTCATATAACATGCTTTAAATCATAATCATGCAGTTTACTCATTAAAGTCACATAATTCCCATTATGCCCTTCAGGCACACTAATCAAGGCCCTTAAGCCTTATTAGCAAATTTGGGTCGTTACAATTCCTTTTTCTAAGTTACCTAAAAATGGGGAAAAATAGTAATTTCGAACCTTTACAAAAAACGAGTTTTGGGAGGTTAGTTCTCCTAACCTAGATTGAATTTTTGACATGGGCTTTCGCCTAGTTCCCTTCATTATGTCACATAATACATGAATGGGATTTTAAAGGGTTGTGGTTAGAGACTCTAACATTGAATAATAGCTTAAAAGCATGATTTTTATCACGTTAAAATTATTAGTGAAAAAGTAGGTTCGGAATTGAAAATGAAGTTGTTTTAAAAAAATGGCTAATGTTTTTCATGTCTAACAAATCCCAAATTAGTTTAAGGTTATTGAGAATTCATTTTTACCATTTTCTAAACACAAGGTCCAATTGTCCTTTCTTTTTGAAAATGACATAATAGAGATCCTAGGTTATGGATTAAAGATGGTAAAAATGGGAGTTAGGTTTTATAAAGCCGTAAATCGAAAAGTATTATCGTGAATAGATAATAAATTGTAAAAGGTCGAAATGCGGTATTTTTGGGTAAATAATAGAAAACGGTAAACTCCTTACTTGAGTAGAAAGTGGGTGGTTTTCTAAAATTAAGAGTCGTTTAAAACTCCGTTTATAAGTAACCAAAATACGCATAATACGATTGAGAGAGTCTTCTAGAGATAGAATATTAAAATGCACAGCACTGAGAGCATGTTGCGGTAAGGACAATTTTTCTCAGGAAACCGTAATTTGATTTAAAGCGGAATCTCGTCTTATACACTGTAAAGTGTATGAGAGGAATGTCAGTACAGATTCTCTATGAGAACTTTATTGAATGTAGCTATCATAGAATATTTTCTATACGAGTATGCCATAGTTTAATCCGAGTACACTGTATTAATTACAGTAATTGCAAAATGGGAAAACGAATAGCGATGTTAAAGATCTAGCTAGGAGCTAAGGACTCCAAGTAAGTTAGCCTTTCTCGTTCTTGGCTACAACATTAATATATTAGTGTGTACGTCTAGTAGTAGATTACACTAGTTTTGTTTGGGTCGTTAAGACCAGGGTACATGTAATGCCTACCCTTGCAATGCTTATGCATTATGCGGCTTAATGTTAAGTGAGTTCGGGTTGGAGCCAGAACCTTATTATAATATTTTATGGGTTGGAGCCAAGACATGGTGAAATTATAGTCTAGGTTGGAGCAGGACATGGTAAAATTTTAGTACCTGTCTTTAGCCCCTGCTCAAGCGTCCCTGCCCTTTTACCGCTCCGTGGGGGTTTTACTACTCAGAAGAGTTAGACTTGGCTTATACGAGCGAACATGTTGTATGGAGATGAGTGTATGGGAGTGCTGATGGAGGGTGGGAGTTTAGAGATTCGAAGACGTGTATCTATCCATACGAAGCCAGGGATGCGTCTGCCTTTGCAAGTGCAGGTGGGTATGAAACGACCCGTGGTTCAAGAGAATGGTTTCGACGTTGTGGGATTGGCACAAGGCTTTTTGTGCTAATCCCTATGTTGTGCGGAGCTGAGCATCTTCTATTCGCTGGAATAAGCTAACCTGTCTAGCCGGAAAATGCCTCCTTTTTATTACCTCCAATAGAGTTGTCTGGGTTGGAGCCAGGACGCTAAGAATGAATTCGGGTTGGAGCCAGGATCCTTTGTGTTTGATTGAATTGATCAAATTGTATAATCATTTTTCTTGAATGTTCTGGGATTTTTTGAGTGCAGGTTGATACGAACGCTCCAATGTTCGAGGCATTGATGCGAAGAATTCAAGAAGTGTCACACAACCCCGCACCCCAGGAAGACGTTCCCGAACAATAGGAATTCATGGCGCAAGAATACCCACTAGTGGGAGCAAATCTGTCAGCTAATGCATCTAGAATAGAACAACCGAAACCAATCTCAAAACGGTTTAGTCGGAAAAATCTACTTATGTTCGAAGGAACTTCAGACCCTTTGATGGCAGAGGAATGGGTCAGCGTGCTAGAGATAATATTTGACTTTTTGGTAGCTACCGAAAGGAAAAAGGTAATATGTGCGGTGTATATGTTAAGGAAGGACGCCCGCATCTGGTGGGACATTGCTAGGAAAGGACGTGACGTGGCATGAATGGAATGGGAAAAATTTCTGGTCCTGTTCAATGCTAAGTACTATAACCAGATGGTGATAGATTGGAAGGTGGTTGAGTTCACCAACCTAGTCCATGGGTCATCTAGCGTACAAGAGTATGTGTGCAAGTTTGACCAACTCTCAAGATTTTCTCCGGATCTGGTACACACTGAAGCCAACTGGGTACACAAATTCATTAAGGGGTTGAAAAGAGAGATAGCTTAGTTCGGGGACACCAGGAAGACCAACCCAGATACTTATGATGAAGTCGTAGAACGAGCAATCCGCCAAGAATCCTGGTTAGTACAAGAAAAGAAGGAGCCCTACAAAGCTTAAGAACAAGCATATGTTCCAAATGACTGAGGATGATACTCTAACAACCATAGTGGATCTTTTGAGAGGTTTGCATTCAAAGGCAATCAAAGTATGGGGAAGACCAATACTCCAGGAAACTCTCAGTTTTCCAACGGTGGAAATAATAAATGAAGAATGTAGCCACCAAGCCTAAATTCAAACTTCAACAAGCAGCCAAGGAGAGAAAATAACTATTGGCCGCAGTGCAACAAGTGCCATCGACGCCACCCAGGTGAGTGCAACAACAACAACTGCTTCACCTGTGGAAATCCAGGTCATTTCTCCAGGTACTGCCCGACTCATAGTCAGAAGGGTGGAAACAACCAACCAAAGCCACTAGGAACTGCACCACGAGTTTATGCACTCACCCATGGTGATTAATGAGCTGGAACTTCCGACATGGTGTCAGGTCAGCTTCTTGTGGCTAATAACTCATCATATGCATTGATGGACACCGGTGCATCCCATTCTTTTATTGTTGCATCTTATGTTGATAAGATAGATAGGAAGCTTGAGCCTATGGCAAATGTATGTGGTGTATCCTTACCTTCGGGGGAGGATATGATGGGACAGTCTTGGGTTAGAGTCATACCAGTCTGGGTAGAAAGTCGGAAGTTGACCATGGATTTGATAGTTTTAGATTTACATGAGTATGCCGTTATTTTTGGCATGGATTGGCTAACCAAATATGGGGCGGCGGTGAATTGCAAACAAAGAAAGTTGAATTTTATCCCACCTGGGGAAGAATCGTTCGTGTTCAAAGCAAAGCCCGCAAGAAGAATTTTTCTATAATCTCCACATTGAAGGCTAGGAAATTACTGGACGAAGGATGTATCGGCTACCTGGAAAACGTAATAGACAAGGATAGGGAGTCTAAGCTACAACCGACTGAGGTAGTAGTGGTGTGCAAATTCCCGGAAGTGTTTCCTGAGGATCTTCCAGGGATACCCCCAGACCAAGAAGTTGAGTTCGAGATCTAGTTGATTCCGGGCATCGCACCTATTTCAAAGGCACCATACCATATGGCACCGGCAGAGCTTAAAAAACTACAAGTGCAAATACAAGAATACCTGGATACAAGATTTATACGACGAAGTCATTCTCTTTGGGGAGTGATAAGTACTGAGTTTGTCTATTTTTAATTCATTATTCTTCTATAATTATGCACTTGATTATTTATTTATATATGTTGAATTAGTTTATTTTGTGTTTTTAGGATTTTCAAGACATTTGGATGAAAACGAATAAATTTTGGATGTTTTACAAGAAATGGTTAAGCTCTGAATTACAAGTCTAAAACTTCACACTTGATTTTGATAATTTTCCAATACTCTTTTGGAAATCTTTCAAGAAATACAAGTTTTATATCTTTTTCTTAGATTTCCATATCTTTTTGAATCATCCAATTCCAAGTTATATCAAGGAGTTATGGTTAAAATATTTTCAGTCATTGCAGAAGAAGAAAACTGAAATACGAAAAAATTTCTACTGTCGCGGCCAGCCTTATTTCAGGTCGTGCCCTGGGGGACAGAATGTAGTGACCGTAGCCAGCAATGTCCCAGGCCACGGCTAGAGCCCAATTTTCTGGAAAATACATTTTCTAGTGGCCGCGGCTGCCAAGAAACACTGGTTGCGGCCAACGATCGATTTTTCCTTAATTTTTTAATTTTAAATGTATTTTTAAAAGGGCTATAAAATGGGTTAGGGTTAACTTTTAATATAACTCTGGATAGCAAATTTTAGAGGCTAGAGCAGCAGAGGAGGAGAAAAGACATCATAATCAACATTCTTCAATCTAGTTTTTCTTTCTTCTCAAAACTCTTTTATTTTCATTGAATATTTATGTTTGTGAATATGAATATGATTATGGAGTAGTTTTCTTTATAGTTAAGGGTTATTTCAAAACCCTAGACATGAGATCTTGAATGCATTGATGAATTTTATTCCTTCTATTCCCTTATATTAAAATGCTTCTATTATTCTATTTGAATGTTATGAATTTTGTAAAATCTTGTTTAGATGGCCACTAATTAGGGTTTTGCATTGTTCTACTATCATCTTAGGATTTCTATTCACCTAATAGTTTAGGATTCTAAGTGTTGACCGCGATTTTGGCCAACGACGTGTAGACGTCAAAAACGACAAAAACCTTCAAGAGAAATAAACGACACAGCCGATTTTATAGTGGTTCAGCCCCAATATGTTGGTAATAGCCTAATCCACTTACAGTTGTGATTATAGGTCTGCACTCAAAATCAGATGAACCTGAGTCAACTGAGTTTCTTCAGTGCAGATTACAAGAATACAAGAATTCTCTCAAATACAAGTACTCTCTCTCTCTAGAAAATAAGAATTCGAATCAAAAGTTCAAAAGTCCCCTTTATGATGCCATAAGCCTTGTATTTATAGGCTCAGGATCGTACAGATGATATCCCCCATAATCGAGATATTTTATGATTCTCATTATATTTAAATTACATTAATATTCAAAATGTAACAATACACTATATTCGTGGGATAAATGAGAGATTCCCGCGCAAGCCAAGACCGATTCTCGTTGAAGTTGTTTCTGGGATCTCTTGCGCAGCGTTGCTCTATCTAGTCGATCCATATCTCATTCAAGCTGGTCTACCACACCTTCACTGGGCAGACATGCACTTGACTGGGCAGACACGCACTTGGCTGGGCAGACATGCACTTGACTGGGCAGACATGCACTTGACTGGGCAGACATGCACTTGCCTGGGCAGACATGCACTTGCCTGGTCGGACATGGTCATGACCGATCGGCCAAGGTCATGCCTGGTCGGCCAAGGTCATGCTTGGGCAGACAAGCATGTGACTGGTCGGATAAGGTCATGCCTGGGCAGAAAAACTTGTGACTGGTCAGACAAGGTCATGCCTGGGCAGACAAACTTGTGACTGGTCGGACAAGGTCATGCTTGGTCGGTCATGACACTTCTCTGGCCAGTCAAAATTCTCCACTGGTCTACCAGGTCACTCCTAAGCCAGGTCACCCAACCATTCCTTGCCATTTGTCATTTTTGTTGCCACGTCATCGTTTTCAAATTTTGGGGATAACACTAAGTAGAGTGATAAATTACAATTAGAGTATTGTGACGGATATTTTGATTGTGATGGAAAATAGAACCTAGGTTAAATGAATTCCATGCTTAATGAATTTGTTGCCTAGATTAACCTGTCTCCATAGAGTGTAATGCTTTTACTAGGTTAAATAGATCGCATGTTTAAAGTTTTATTGCTAGGTAAAAATGGTTAATTAAGAGCGCTTAACTTTAATTAAGTATAATAGGGAAACTGAGATAATTGACTACTTAAGTGTTATCTGAGGGGTTAATAGTTTAATTAGGAATAGGGAATACTATTCGTCATTGTTGATAGATTGATTGTCGAAGGTGGAGAGTAATTTTTAACTATTTCTTTAATATCGTTATATCCTTAGTTATGTAATCTTTGATCTTTGATCTTTATTTCATTTTATGTTTTTAGTTTTTAAAACTAAAACCCGTTCTAATTTCAGTTTAGTTCTTAATTTGAATAATAATTTGATCATAGTCCTCGTGGGTTCTACCCTTATTTATCGCTATACTGGAGTAGCTGGTGTAAGTGAATAAAAAATATATATTTAAATTTGATACGGCAGATGACACCCATCAGGGAGCTCCAGTACTATTCGTGAAAAAGAAATACGGCTCCATGAGAATGTGTATAGACTAAGGTGAACTCAACAAAGTGGCGATCAAGAACCAATACCCGTTGCCCAAAATTGATGATCTATTTGATCAACTGCAGGGAGCATCAGTATTCTCGAAGATCGACTTGAGATCTGGATGCCACCAGTTGAAGGTCAAGGAATCTGAAATTCCCAAGACCGCATTCCGAACTCGGTATGGCCACTATGAGTTCGTGGTGATGTCTTTTGGACTCACCAATGCGCCCGCAACATTCATGGATCTTATGCATAGGGTACTGGGTGAGTATCTAGACAAATTTGTGATCATGTTTATAGACAATATACTCGTATACTCACGAAACCAAGAAGAACACGCTCAACACCTGGAACTAATCTTACACCGATTGCGTGAGAAAAAGTTGTACGCCAAGTTCTCCAAGTGCAAATTCTGGTTGACTCAAGTGAGTTTTCTAGGACATGTGGTATCATAAGATGGGATTGCAGTCGATCAGCCAAAATCAAGGCAATGAAACAATGGAAAACCCCAAAGAACACACAAGAGTTCCGCAGTTTCTTGGGTCTGGCAGGGTATTATAGGCGCTTTTGGAGGGTTTCTCCAAAATAGCTACGCCTATGACCGCACTGACCCGGAAGAACATCAAGTTTGATTGGAATGACAAGTGCGAACAAAGTTTTCACAAGTTAAAAACCAGATTAACAACTGCTCCAGTGCTCACTATCCCAAAAGACACAGAGGGTTATGCCATTTATAGTGATGCATCAGGTCAGGGACTCGGAGCAGTATTGATGCAACATAGGAAGGTGATCGCATATGCCTCCCGACAACTGAAAAATTACGAGAAAAACTATCCAACTCATGACTTGGAGTTAGCAGCGGTAGTGTTTGCATTGAAGATCTAGAGACACTATCTCTATGGGATCCATTGCGACATATACATGGATCACAAGAGTCTGAAATATTTCTTCACCTAGAAAGATTTAACATGAGACAATGGAGGTGGTTAGAATTGTTCAACGATTACGATTGCAATATATTGTACCACCCAGGAAAGGCTAGTAAAGTAGTTGACGCATTGAGTCGGCAGCCAATGGCTTATGTAATTTCGGTGAAAGAAATACCCCAAGAACTACAAACCGGTATATCCAAATTATATTTGGAGATAGTAGTGGGAAGATTGGAAAAGTTATCCGTGCAACCCACGATCATGGAAGCGATCCAAGGGGGACAGCTCGTAGATCCGTCCAACGACTAGTGCATGAGACTATGAAAGACATGCGACCAAGGTTTCACATCTCGGAGGATGGAATGTTGGGTCTCAAGGGCAGAATATGTGTGCTCGATTATGAGGAGATCATGAGGAAAATATTTTATGAGGCACACAATACTCCTTACGCCATGCATCCGAGAACCACTAAGATGTATCAGGATCTCAAAAAATACTTTTGGTGGTTAGGAATGAAGAGAGATGTAGCGGAGTACGTGGCACACTGTTTGACGTGTCAACAAACCAAGGCAGAGCATCAGCGACCCGTAGGGTTATTGCAACCACTAGAGATCCTTGAGTGAAAATGAGAAATGGTCACCATGGACTTTGTTACCGGGTTACCACACACTCCGAAGGGGCACGTTGCAATTTGGGTTATCGTGGATAGATTGAAAAAATCTGCTCATTTCTTACCCATTAAGACATCAGACGGTGCGGATAAGTTGGCAGACTTGTACATTGCTGAGATAGTGTGATTACGTGGGGTTCCCATCTCTATAGTGTCTGATCGTGATGGACGATTTACCTCCACGTTTTGGAGAAGAATGCAAATGGGATTGGGAACTAAACTCAAGTTTAGTACTGCCTTCCATCCACAAACGGATGGCTAGAGTGAACGAACGATTCAGACCTTGGAAGATATGTTGAGAGCTTGCGTGCTAGATTTTCAAGGTTCGTGGAGTGTGAAACCTCCATTAATTGAGTTCGCCTACAACAACAGTTACCATGAATCAATCAAGATGGCTCCATATGAGGCACTATATGGAAGAAAGTGTTGATCTCCAATCCACTGGCATGAGACCGGTGAGAGGATATTCTTGGGAACAGAAGAGGTAGACTAAGCTACAAAAGACATTAGATCAATCCGTCAAAGGTTGCAGACCTCTATAGATCGACAACACAAATATGCTGATCTTTGTCAGAGACCATTGGAACTTGAAGTTGGGGACAAGGTGTTGTTAAAGATAGCTCCACTGAGAGGAGTTATGAGGTTCAGGAAAAAGAACAAGCTAAGCCCTAGATACATAGGACCGTTTGAGGTTCTAGTACGCATTGGAAAGGCAGCTTACCGACTAGCCCTTTCGCCCACATTCTCTAGAGTTCATGATGTATTCCATGTATCAACATTATAGAAGTACGTAAATGACCCCACTCATGTGCTAAGTTATGATTTAACTTAGCATAGATCCTTAGCTAAGCTATGAGGAAAAATCGGTCGCGATTTTGGATCAGAAAGACAAGGTGTTAAGGAACAAGACAATACCTTTGGTAAAGGTGCAGTGGTGTAACCACGACATTGAAGAGGCGACCTAGGAGACAGACTCCGATATGCAGGAGCGGTACTCCCATCTGTTTTGAGTTTCAAGGACGAAACTTCTATAAATTGTAGGTATTGTAGCATCACGTATTTTGAACACCGTTGTAGCCAGTTGGAGCTGATGAAGAATTTTGTGAAATATTATTTTGATAAATAATATTATGTAAAATTATGTTGTTTCGTGAATTTTAAAGTCGTTGTGCTAATTTGATAATGGGGTTAGGCCTATGCAAAGAAAATTGGTCTGGGATTGAGGGGCAAACCCTAATAACGGAAAAATCTCGGATTAGGTCAAATGAGGAATACTATGACATACAAATATTTGGCAATTGGGACTATATAGTTGAGCTAGCAAATTTAAGAAAAATTGATTGAGGATTTAATTCCAATCTACCGGGTTTAAGAATGGAAATTATTGCCAGAGCCACTAAGGGCATTTTAGTCAATTTGAGTAAATTACCAAAATGATGTGTTATGTGATAAAATTTATTTTTTGTCACATTTATTTTATTTTAGCTTGAAGATATTTAAAAACTATAGGGTAAAAATTTGGTTAAATTTGGAGAGTGAAATTACCAAAGGGCCCTTGAGTGCATTAGAAGTGAGTTAAAAAGGGCAAGGCCATTTTAGTCATTTCCAAAGGAGGAGAGAGGGTGTGGTGGGCAACTTGGTTATACCTTAGTGTACTCGAGTGTTTATGACACCTGCCCTAGGAAGAGTAAGAGGCTACCTCACCCATTGGCTAAACCTCCAATCATTTCCCTCTTACACATCCACTCATTATTTTTTTTTTAATTTCTTTTTTTTTTCTCATGAAAACAAAAAGAACTCTCTCAATTTCTCTCCCCAAAACCAAAGCTTGGTCTCTCTCTACCCTCCATGGCTGCCATTTTCTCTCCAAGAGCAAGAGCACTCTCTCCCCATTGAATAAGGAAGAAAACTCAAGAGATATAAGTTTCGAACCCTAGTACACTCTTTTTCCTTCTCTTTTTCTTTCAAACTCGAAATCATAAGGGGTTTAACTATGCATGCATGAGATTCTAATAGCCATGCATGGCATGGATCTTGTGTTCTAGGTCTAAAGGGAAGTTGTTATAAGAAGATCTTAAAGTTTGAAGCTTGTTGATGATTAGTGAGAACAAAGGTAGGGATTTTAGAGTTTTGGTAATTTTCCACTCATCTCTATCTTCTACCCTAACACTCTTTTAAAAAAATAAGCACGTGGAACCTTGGGGCTCGGTTTGAGTGTGTATAACACAAAGAGGAAGTTTGAAAAGGCTAAGGGAACCTCATCTCCAAGCTAGAACCATCAAAGGTAGAATTTTTGGTTGATTCTTGAGTATTTTTGGTTATTGATATAGATCTGGTTGTATAGGTTGTTTTGTTGGTTTTTCGAGTTGATTTTATGTTTGAAGGTTACCTTGGTTGGTTTGTTGATTTGCATGCATGCATGTGGCTAGGGTTTTGCTAGTTGTGATTATTTTGCTAGAATGTGTAAAAATGCATGCTGCCAAGTTTTTATGATGTGACTTCCAACAGAAACAATCGTACCCTACTACCTCTTTTTGTGGAAATAATTTATATGGTTGCATAGTTCTAGATGTGTACTTGAGTTTAGGCCTTTGAAAATCGAAAAAATATGTTTTCAAAGCTAAGTTATGAACTTTTTGGCATCTTGATGCAATATGGAAAATTTCTGGGCAGCATGCACTGTCCAGATTGTTTTGAATATTGAACACGTTTTACTAAGCTAAAAGCCATGAAATTTGGTAAACGGTTAGTTTAAATATATACAAGGATCACAGAATTTTTTTAGAGGAAAATAAAAAATAGTTAAAGAGTAATGGTTTTTCAAAGATTTCCCTAATAATCTGAAAACGTAATTTCTGGGCAGCAAGCACAGCCCAGATTGTTTTACATTTTTAAATAGGTTGTCATATCCTAAAAATAATGAAATTTTTAGAGAAACTAAATTAGATATTATTAAAGATCCTGGTAAAATTTTAGAAAAGAATGGGCTACAGTGTAAGAGAAATAATATTTCAAAGAACCCTAAAAATCTGAAGAAAAAAAAACTCCTAGGCAGCAGCCACTGCCCAGATTTCTTTAAATGGTTTAATGGGTTTTTCCATCCTAAAAATTATGAAACTTGGTGAGAAAAATTTTAAGATATTTATTAAGGTCCTGATAAAATTTTAGATTAAAATATTTCACAGTTTAAGATTAGTAATTTTTCTAAGTTATCAAAAAACGGGGAAAAATAGTAATTTCGAACCTTAACAAAAAAATGAGCTTAGGGAGGTTAGTTCTCTTAACCTAAATTGAATTTTTGACATGAGCTTTCGCCTAGTTCCCGTCATTAGGACGCATAATACATGAAAGGAATTTTAAAGGGCTGTGGTTAGAGAACTTAACATAGAATTTGAGCTTAAAAGCGAGATTTTTATCACGTTAAAATGATTAGTGAAAAATTAGATTCGGAATTGGAAATGAAGTTGTTTTAAAAAAATAGCTAAATTTTTGGATATCTAAAAAAATCCCAAATTTGTTTAAGGTTATTGAGAATTCATTTTTTATCATTTTCTAAACACAGGGTCCAATTGCCCTTTCTTTTCGAAAATGACGTAATAGAGATCCTAGGTTATGGATTAAATATGGTAAAAATGGGAGTTAGATTTTATAAAGCCGTAAATCAAAAAGTGTTATCGCTAATAGATAATAAATTGTGAAAGGTCGAAATGCGGTATTTTTGGTTAATGAATGGAAAACGGTTCAAGTTGTATAAATTGACATGATTCTTGATTTGTTGTTATTGGCGATCGAGCACAAGTTGAAAGGTTCAAGCTTAAGTTTCAGGCTTGAAAGCAAGAATCTTCTACGAAGCATGAGTGTGTTGTTCGAGCCTTAGTTCAAGGCTCGAAGGCATTGGTCCCCGACGAATGTGTTCGACGAAACCACTAGGTGAGGAGGAGGCTGACTGGAATAATGAGCTCGAAGTCTTTTTCGATCTCGAAAGCGCATCCACCTTACGATTGAGCTCAGGAACGTGTTTTACACATGGAAGTTGTTAGGAAATCCCTATTCCTAAGAAATTTGTTGTTATCAGATATCAAATCCCAATTATCATGGGATATTAGGTAATTAATGTATTTACTAGCATTTATTTGAAATTTGAATAATTGATTGTAACATCCCGGAATAAGGGGAAGACATTCTATCAACCAAGTCTATAAATAGCCTGGGGAATTTCATTTGTTAGGGGGGAATTGTATGAGAGAATACTCTGTGGAATTGCTTTCTGAAAAAGCTTTGAGAGAGTATTGAGAGAAATAATATCGACTCGTGGACTAGGCAGATTTTAACTGCTGAACCACGTAAAAAGGCTTGTGATTTCTTTTATTTTTTCTGAAATATTGTTTAGTGCTCTTCATAATTAAGTTGACGAAAAGCGGTGTCAACAACAAGTATATATAAAAATAGGTTTCTTTATTTGCTATTTAATTTCATTCTTTTGCAAAATTACCAACACTTTTTTTTTAAAATATAATAAATTAAATTAAAATTCAATATTTCACATTCAAAATATATCAAATTAATTTTATAAAAATATTAATTAACACTCAAGCTCATTTGTCATTCTAAAGCAATAAAATTGTATTTTAAATGCACTTATCAATATCTATGGTTATACATGTTAGCACAAGATTTCGCCAACGACAAGAGTTAGAGAAGGAAATGACTATAAATGACACACTCAAGTTTTTATGTGGTTCGGTTGTTAACGAAACCTAGTTTACAAGTCACTTGCATTGAGTAAAAGCTTACAAAGATTAAACTCTCTTAGGGATTACAAATGGGCAGTGCTTTAACCAGTTGTGCAAAAGGGTATCGTTTGTCTGTTCACAGGTCCACTTCCCTGGAATCTGGGATCTAGTCTCTAGGATCCAAACAGGTGACCCCCAAAGGCCTTATCGGGGAAAATGAAATGTCCGAGCTCCATTGGGGCTACCCCCTCGTTGGGGGCTCCTCCGTGTCTATTTGGTGAGATTGGTACTTTTGATTAGTGTGATTGTTGATCTTAGAATACTGCAGGTGACACTCCGACAGTGGATTAGATTGAAATTACCTCATAATTAGCTAAGATTTTAAGAAACTACTACATCGCAGTGAGAGTAACAAATTTTACTTTTCCTCTAAAAAAAAGCAGGCTTATATTCGAGGTGGGCCATCAATCGCAACCTTTTGACCAGTAACTGTCAACAAAACACTCTTGATTAGTGCAATTGTTGATCACAGAGCACCGCATGTGGCAATTAAGCTGTTGATTAGGTTCAAAACACCCCATAATTAGGCAAGGTTTCTAGAAACTACTACATCACAGTGAGATCGGCGTCAATCGACATCGATTGCAACCTTTTAGCCATAAACAATCAACAAGACACTCTTAATTAGTACGATTGTTGATCTTGGAACACCACATGTAGCAATTCGGTTGTTTAGGTCTGAAATACTCCATAATTAGTCGAGATTACTAGAAACAACTACACCATGGTGAGATCGACGTGTTACTGGGTATAATATTGCGAACATTTGACCATGTCTAGTTTCACTAATTGCACTAACATCCCCCTAACCTCTGAGCTAATTGTATTAATGAGAAAACCACATCATTTGAATTCACAAAATGCAAAATTTAACCTAACCTCTCATAATTTTAAAACTAATTTGGTAACCATTTACTAATTAGGTTACTTAGGGTGAGATTTGAAACATTTGACTATGTCAAGTGTCACTAATTGTACTAACAACCTTTGAGCTATTCTCTCACAATTTGATAACTAATTTGGTAATCATCTACTAATTATGTTGCTAGATGTGATATTTATAATATTTTTTTACTATGTCTAGTGTTAGTAATAATACTAAACATCCCTTAATATCACACTTAACATCATTTTTACTCATAATTTGCAATCTCCAAGCTAATTTCTCACAATTTTCGAACTAATATGGTAACCATTCACTAATTAGATTACTAAGTGTGAGTTTTGGAACATTTTGAGTATGTTTAGTATCACTAATTGTACTAACATCCCCTAATATCCCAGTTAGTCACTTAGGAGCTCTACTAATGGGGAAAACTACGTCATTTGTACTCACAAGTCACAAATTCAAAGCTAATCTCTCATAAATTGAGAACTGATTTGGAAACCATTTACTAATTATGTTACTAGGTGTGATATATGGAAGATTTTGACTGTGTCTAGTGTTACTTATGGTACTAACATCCTTAATATCCCATTTAATCACCCAACAACCCTACTAATGAGGAGAACCACATCATTTGTACTACAATTTGCAACCTCCGAGCTAATCTATCATAATTTAAGAACTAATTAGGTAATCATTCACTAATAAGGTTACTAGGTGTGATATTTGAAGCACTTTGACTATGTCTAGTATCACTAAGAGTATTAATATCCCTTATAATCCCATTTAATTACTCTAAAGCCTAATAATATGGAAACCACATTAGTTGTACTTACGATTTGCAACTTCCAAGAAAATCTCTTACAATTTGGTAGCCATTCACTAATTAGGTTAGTAGGTGTGATATTTGAAAGATTTTGACTGTGTCTATTACTTATAGTACTAACATCTCCAATATCTCATTTACTCACTCAAAATCCCTTTTAATGGAGAGAGCTATACTCTTTATATTCACAATTTGCAACTTCCAAGCTAATAAATCCTAACTTGAGAACTAACTTGGTAACCATCCACTAATTAGGTTACTAGTTATGATATTTAGAATATTTGACTATGCCTAGTGCCACTAATTATACTAACATCCCCTGATATCTCACTTTGTTACTTAGAAGCCCTAATAACGAGGAAACCACATCATTTGTACCCATAAATCGTAACCTCTAGGCCAATCTCTCATAATTTGGTAACCATTAACTAACTAGGTTACTAGGTGTGATATTTGGAACATTTGACTATGCCTACTGCCACTAATAGTGCTAACATCCTCTAATATCATATTTAATTACTTGAGAGCCCTTCAAATGTGGAAATCAAATAATGTTTACTCATAATTTTCAACCTACAAGCTAATCTCTCTTTATTTGATAACTAATTTGTAACCATGAAATAATTTGATTACTTGGTGTGAGATTTGAAATATTTGATTATGTCTAGTGTCACTAATTGTATTAACATCCCTTAATATCTTACTTAGTAACTCGGGAGCCCTACCAATGAGAAAACTACATCTCATAAATCGCAACCTCCAAGCTAATTTCTTACTATTATAGAACTACTTTGGTAACCTTCTACTAATTAGGTTACCAGGTGTGAGATTTGAAATATTTGACTATGTTTAGTGTCAATAATAGTACTAACATCCCCTAATATTATACTTTGTCATTCAAAAGTCTTACTAAAGAAGAAACCGTAACATTTATACTCACAAGTCTCAACCTCCAAGCTAATCTCTTACAATTTGAGAACTAATTTGGTAACCCTTCACTAATTAGGTTACTAGGCTTGAGATTTCAAACACTTAATTATATCTAGTTCCATTAATTGTGCTAACATCCCCTAATATTCTACTTAGTCACTCGGTAGCCATATTAAAGAGGAAACCACATTATTTGTACTTATAAATCGCAACCTCCAAGCTAATATCTTATTACGTTAGAGCTAAAATTTGTAACCATCCACTAACTAGGTCACTAGGTGTGACCTAGTTACTTTTTAGAACACTTCACTATGTCTAGTGTCACTAAGGGTACTATCATCTCCCAATATCCCATTTAGTTACTCAAGAACCCAACTAATACGATAACCACATCATTTGTACTCACAATTCACAATCTCACAGCTAATCTCTCATATTTTGAGAATTAATTTGGTAACCATTCAATAATTAGGTTATTATGTACGAAATTTGAAACATTTGATTATAGGGAGTGTTATATCGTAATTTAAAATGAGGGATAAAATCCATTAAGTTTAAATTAAAACTCGAGTTTGACTTCAAATATTTTTTAATAGACTTTGGACTGAAACTTTGTGAGCATTAATGTGTAACAGTTACAGATTAGGATGAACATTCTATGGTAATATTAAAGAATCAAACATTGAGATGCTTGTAAATATGAGATTATTTAGATGTGTCATTTAGCATGTCAATTGTTTTTTAATATTCTTTACTCAATAAAAAAGCCAATATTATATGGACATTTAAAGACATAAAGCCAATTTTAGTACACTTTAACACTCCGGGGATTTGATTAGTTCGAAAATACTAAAATAGTTAAATAATATCACTTGTTTGAATTTCTTAAATAAGTTTAGTTATTTGTAGTTATTCTATTACTAACGCCCACTCTGAATTGGCCGCCGTGTCTGCGTTTATTATATAAACGAAATTAAGTGTTTGTGAAATTACCTTTAAATGTTACTTACCTGTCACTATTTTTTGTTTAAATTTTACGATATTTTGTTGTAGTCGAAACATAGATCATTCGCCTAATAATATTGTGGATGGGCATAAACATAAATACTTTTTTTTAAACAAATGTTACAAATTTGTAACAATACAGATTTTTTTGTAACTAAATTTTACAAGTTTATAATATGTTATAATTTTGTAAACAGCATTTACAAATTAAATAGAAAATTGTAATAAGCTATTATAGAACTATTATTCGTATTTTTATAAAATTCCATATTTTTAATTTTTTTTTAAATTTACAGTATGTGTAATTTTTCCAATTCCGTTTTATATTGGACCAACACATCAAGTGAGATCATTTGCCTAGTATGCTACAGCCCATATTGGAAATGAGTCCTTGGAATACTACCAATTGTGTTGGCTATTAACCGTCATCTTCTTTCACAACTGTCTCAGCACACAACCAAAGAACAAAAAAATCAATCTGCGTGTCTTCAGACTTCATTTGATCTATATAAATCACCTAAACCATCCCCAAATGTACCCAGAAATTGATACCAAAAATAACTAAATGAACACGACCAACTAATTACAATCAAAGTCCTACTTTAGTAACCAATACCGAGACCCACCACATTCAGAAAAACAGAACATATACCCATGATAAATTAAACAAAAACCACAAAAATTACAGAAGGGATATCAATTGAGGAAGAAATCAAAGCTTACAAAGCCAAAACCATCATCAACTTACGTAGCATGATTTTAAAAAATTGGTGAGTATACAAATAACCACTCCCATATAAATTGGTGGCTACAACCACAACAAAGTTTGATCCTATCTTTCTAAGATAACATTTAAATAGGAGGAAATAAATTTAATCCTAAATTAACCTTACAAGTGAAAATAATATGACCCTACATTTCACAAAAGAATAACATCCATGGCCCTAGAAGAAGAAGAATGTTTATATAATTTTCACAATGCTTGGTCGATGTATTTGGACATCTCTGCTTTTATTTTAAACTCTACAAGAAGAAGACTAATTGCCTAATTTTTGGTAGTTGCAGTTTGGATCAAATTGTTCAACCCATATACTCAATTAACTGTATCAAAAATCATTATATAAAAATCATTTATTTTATTGAAGTTAGAGCCATACCCTTCTCCAAACAAAAATCATTATATAAAAAAAGAACTATATCACGTGCCATATCTTATTTCAGGACCACAATTTTTTTAAAACATTTTAAATTTTCATAAATAGCTTATTTCTCACCAGTAGCCAAAATCAAGTATTTTGCTCTCCAAATGCACTTTTTGGTAATCTTCACTGAAGCAGAGACTATTTCCCGCACCTTTTGTCTCCGAAATATGAGAAACCAACAGGCGTGGAAGAGAAGATAAATCGTTGACATCGGCATTTTTTCCCTCCCCAGGAAAATGAAATGAATATTATTCAGTAGTACACTTTTATCTTAATTATAATGTTTCAAATTTCCCTATTAACTATATAAATATATATAATCTACTCATTCAAATATGATGTGGCGGTTGTTTTCATGGGCGAACACTGAACACAAAGATTTTGCTGTTATTATTATAACTCAATTTACAAAGGTCTTGTGAAAAATAGTGCTACGGCTACACAATAATATATATTTATATTATTATATTCAGACAGCTTATCAACTAAATTCAATGTAAAATCCAATTTAGTTTCTCTTATATAGAAAATTATACATATCACATTCAATATTAGTTTATTTTTGTTATAACTTTACAAAATATTCTAAATATTTAACGAAATATATATTTAAAACTAATTAAAAATAAATATTTATTAATATAAATTCAAATCTTATAAAATATTATTATTATAATAATATATAATATAAAACTAAATATTTAATAATTAAATTAATATAAATTTAAATGTTATAAAATATCATTATAATAATGTATAGTACATAATCTTAATTTTTATTAAAAAAATTATTATTTATGTTTAAAAAGATTATCATATTATATATATATATTTTAAAAATCATAAACAATGTTTTAGTTTAATTTTTTATTGAATATGTTTGTCATTTTTTTTTATATATTATTGTTTATTTATTTGAAATTTATAAGACAATAATACAAATTTAATTATCATATTATATATATATATATTTTAAAAATCATAAACAATGTTTTTGTTTAATTTTTTATTGAATATGTTTATATTATTTTTTTATATATTATTGTTTATTTATTTGAAATTTATAAGACAATGATACAAATTTAATATAATTAATTAATAAATTTTATAAATAAAACTAAACAAATTGTACTTTATTTGTACTTTATTTGTATGTAATATATATATAATATAAATAGTTATACAGTTGAATTTTAATTTTTAATATGTGGTGTAATATTAATGTTTAAATTACTATCATCTATATATAAATATTATGTACGACTACAATGCTACATGCATTAACATATGCCTTTTATAAATGCAAATCAATTACTATTATCATTATATTTTTATTAAAAAAAATATCAAAGTCATAATTTATAAATATTTAATTACCTATAATTAACATTTATCCAGAGATATTTCTTATATTCTAATAGCAAAAATAAATGTAATGAAAGGGAAACTCTTATTTCCTCACTTAAAGGTGCGCCGGAGTCTGGAATGGAAAGTAGTATTGAGTGGACACAGTGAAAAAAGGAATAAAATCAATTAACATTAATGTCTAATTTGGTAATTAGTTTAGCTAGAAAAATCGGGCCTAATTGATTCACCTCTTTGTGATTACACATTATATAAACCCTAATCTAGTAAGTCACACTGCCAATATTCTTGCTCTTAAAATATTTTTTCTTCGCTTTCAAAAATCCCTAATCTAATAGCTTCGCACAATTTTCCAACTTCAGATCAAATCAAAGGTATTTCGCTATCTTTTTTCTTACAAGTTTTGTTTAGTTTATTATTTTTTTAGTTAAAAGTACGATTGTTTTGGCCTGGTTACTCTTATATATATTAATGTATATATTTTTTTTAATTCTTGTCTGATTCGAATAATTTTGTCTTGATCATTGAAGTATTAAATTGAGTACTGTGCATTATTTGTTCTTCATATCTTGATCGATCGGTGAGTTTTTGCCATGATATTATGATTTACTTGTATATATATATATATATATGATTTAGTAGTTTATGTTCTTATGAAATAATCAAATTAACCCCATACACAGTTTTGTTAAATAAATAAATATATATATTTATATAATGTTGTCTGATTTGATACAGAGGAGATTAAGCAGAAATTAATATATTATGGGTCGTGGGAAACTGAAACTGGAATTAATCCCTGACGAGAAATCACGCAAAACAACATTTATCAAAAGAAAAAAAGGGATCATGAAGAAAGCTTATGAATTCTCCGTCCTCTGCGATGTTGACATTTGCCTTCTCGTTTCGGATATGGAATCGGGTCGGGTCCAGACCCAAACAAGGCGCGGGTTGTCGTCGAAAAATCAGGAGGATCATCCTCATCATCTCCAAGATGGCACTACGATACTCGAAACCTATCCACCGGAGAGACACAACGTTTTGAGGATCATCCAAAAGTACCAGAAAGCCCTTACGCAAAGGGCTTCGAATAAGAGCTACGACCTGGCTGGTCTCCTGGCCGAGCGCAACAAAAAGGTCCAGACTGAGATCTCCCGCTGCAGGAAGAAGTATTACGCTGTCAAGTACCCGGCGTCGACCGATCTCCTCGAAGGTTTCTCCGCCAATGAACTTGCTAAGCTCTACGGTCGCCTCGGTGTAAAGATCGAAACTGTCAAGAAGATTATAGAGGATAAGAAGAAGAAGGGAAAAGTACCACTCAAAGCCATGAAAAACGAGAATGTATTCCGTCGTTATCAAACACAACAACAGCTCTTCCCGCCAATAGTGAAGAACCCGCCTCGTCATGAGTTCGATTCGAGTGCTTTTTCATTGAGTAATAATTCCAACTCTATGATGTTTAAGTTACTGGGTGGTGATATTAACCAGAGTAGTAGTACTACTACTAGCAAGAAAGACTACGGTATTAGTACTACTATTTATAATAATAACAACATGCACAATGGTTATGGCACTACCGAATTTGGACCTGGTCGAGTTTACCATCATCATCAGGATTATGCAACGGCTGGAGCTTTTCTGGATAATAATTACTTGATGATGCAGAATAATATAGGTACCAAAAATACGGCATTGAAGGCATCCACCTCTAATAGCGACAACATACAATACAGTACGGTAACTAGCATTTTGCGTGGCTCGGGCTATAATGATCCGACGGTGGGGATGTCTCCGCAGGAGAAGTATACAATGATGATGAGTAGTGGTAGTGGCAGTTGTACAGCTTCGTCTCTAGACCATCACTACTATTATCCAGCCCCAACTCTGGTGCAGCAGCCAATAATGCCGTACAGGCAACTCCCAATGAATGGTAGTATAAATAATGTGGATCCCAGACTTGGCTCATTTCAGGTAACCTCAGCTACCAGAGAGAACGACTTAATTGATGCTGTCAACAACTTTCTCTCAAGGACATGATGAGTATGACTGACGTTTGACAACCTATTTCCTATGTTATTTTTATCATTATATATTTGCATTGTAATTGTGCTTGAGTTATTAGTTTAGCTACTCTTTTTTTTATTTCGATATAAAGTACTGTTTTATTATTCTATACTTGTTGAAGTTTTTCTTTAATTTGATATTATTACAATTTGACATATTTACTGTTAACTCTTACATTTATGTTTTTTGAATGGATGAGTAACTAGGTTAATGAATGTTTATCCGTGGTTGATAGTGATGTATTAATTAGTTGATATTGTATTAGTATTTATTAAATTCAATACAACATATGTCATGACTATAAGACATTTTGTATTTCGAATTAGTTAATTGAAAGATATAAGATTCTTTTCGCAAGGGGTGGCAACTCGATTTGAGTATTGCCAGGGGGATTTGTGGTAACAATTACCATATCAGGTGTCATTCTGTTATTAGTGGAGTTTAATATTGAATCTTATATACTTAAATTTAATGAGTAATATTAAAAATGGTTAAACCTAAAGTATCATTTACATTTTAAGGTGCCAAATAGTGCCGACCCAAGTATTTTGAGAGCCTTGCGAAAAATATCAAAATGAGGCATTTTCTCAAAGAGCTTTTTGTGCTTTTTTATTTTTTTTAAGTATATAATGACAAAATACTGAAATAAAGTTTTTTTAAAAGAAATTTTTGCGTCAAGGTAAGCGGTCTTGGGCATGTACTGTAAAAGAGTTATAGACTCTTCTTTCTCTCCTTTTCTCTCCCTTTCTCCCTTTCTCTTCTCTTTCTTATTTCTTTCTTTCCCTCTTTCTCTCCTCGGCAAGCCACAGTGAGCTACAGACCCAACCACCGTCGAAATCCATTTTTGACACGCGGTGACCCTCTAGATTTTCCTTGCTCTGGCGACCTCAACTACCAAGTGGCGCCGCCTAACTTGCCGTCAACTGCCTAGAATCAACAGTCAAAGTTTTGGTCTGTTTACTTTGACTCCATTTTCCAGCCAACTCTAATGTCTAATCAACAAACTATTTCCGCCATTGAACTCAGCTCATCAAGAAGAACAAAACCTAGCAAGTCATTCCTGTGACTCGTCACTTTTCTCCGGTGAAATTTTGAATTCTCTACCCCTTTAAGAGAGTTTTCCAGCGGCAACAGTGGTCATTTAGGCAAATGGGTTGTACTTCCATGTTGTACTCATCGAGAGAATAATTTTGTGTAGTGCCTCGAAATTTTACTTAGTTAGATATTATTATCTTATGTTGTAGTATTTTAATTTTCGTGATATTGGTCAAAGCCAAGAATTATTTGGAAACTCGTAGAGTTAGTGATGAATTTTATAAGTTTAGCCTGTAGTTCAGAAATATTAATTTTATCACAATGTTTAATTTATGTAGTTGGTCCTAAAAATATTATTTACTACAGTCTAAGATTTAAATAGAATAATTAAGAATGTGACATTTTTCACATGTATATTTATTAAGGATTTTAGATGAATAAAAATAATCAAGGATAAATATAAAGGTAAGGATAAGTCTAGGAAGTCTAGAACCTTCCCTCAGATGCTAGGATCTCGTATTAATCAGTAGAAGTGGTTTAAGCAACTTTAAGTGTGCTTAAAACATGCAAAAATGTGGTTTAGTACTTAATCGTAAGCTGATATATCGCAGCTATAGGAGGCGATATATTGCCTATGCTAATATGGAAAAACACGTTGAATTTGCATGATCGAAACTACGGGACCCTTGAAAAATCAAGACAGGCGATATATCGGCTGCGTGTGCCAAATATGTATCTCCTTGAAATCCGAAGCTAGAATAAGTCCTCAACCGTTTGGACTTGTTCTTAAACAATTTTGACCGAGTTCTGAAGCATTTGTTGAGCGGAAAGTGCCATTTTTATTCATTTTAATGGGAGTTAGTTTCACTCCTTGAATCCTATAAATTGGACCCTTCACTCAGTCATTTGCATCATTTTTCAAACACTTCTCAGAGCCTCCAAGCTACCATTTTCGTTCTAGAGAGAAACACTAGGGTTTTGGGGTTAAAGCTTTTAAATCTAAGTTTTTCTAAACACCTGGGAAGTAAGTTATAGTGTGATTTCGGTGTTTGCGGTATTTATCGAAGCTCTAGCTATCTAAGGTACTCTTAATCCTCAGATCTAGCCTATTTCTATTCTTCTTATTCTTTTCTTTTAATCCATATCCTAACTCGTCATAATGACTTTTGGTTAGGTACTCGATTTCTTTGAAACTTAAGATTTTTGGGGAGTCTTTATTCTGATGGTTTAGATCTTCTCTTCATCTTCTTTTCTATAGGAAACTTATGGTTTTTAATGTTTGGTTTTAGGAGTTTCTGATCCCGCACTTGTCTCCAATATCTCGATTTTGGTAAGGAAAATAATTTAGATTTTATGTGCTATGTGTTTATATGTTTTTGTTATGTCTTTAGTCGCTCGGGAAATATGGTTGCGTAGATAACGTAGACTATAATAGTAGACTATAGTTATGGCTAAACCTACCTCTAAAATAATAGTCAAAATAAGAGAACTATAGCAGTTTTTATCACGTATGACGATAATGAGTTAATGACCATTAATATTGAAGTCTATTTTATGTTTTATGTTTTAGTAGTTTTTCCTTACTAGGCATTAGGCTAATTTCTTTTTATTTAGATTTTGCAGGAAAATGAACATGGAAGGCTGGATGGATCCGAGGCGGCTTTGGCTTATATATCGAGTGAGGAACAAAAGAAATGAACCGATGGGATCGATCGGGGATGACGTCGTTTTTTTTTAGTCTTTTGAATTATGTTTTTAAAGTTTCCGCACTTAGTACTTTGAAATATTTAAATTTTAATTAATGAATTTGTTTCCTTTATTATTTTATGTATGAACAATGGGATCCCGTATTTTTGGATTTTCTAAGTATTAATAATAAAGTTTGATTATTATATATATATATCCAAAAGATAGTATTTATGTCTTAGTAGTTTTAAAGGTCCGGGGTCTTTAAATTAGTCGGGTCTTTACAGTTGGTACCAGAGCCATGGTTCATATGCATAAAGTTCTTCTTGATACGCACACAAAAGCTCTGGATCTAACTGCCAATGTAAGTATTTATGCTATGAATATTATGTTTATGTTAAAACTAACGTTCTAGTTAATATGTTTTTTAGTCAAAATGAATAAAGTTATTATTTATTTTATGGTATGTTTGAAATTTCATTTTTTTAAAATCATAATTAATTTAGAAGAATTCAATAAATAATGACTGAGTTCGGTGAAGGTGGAACTATTTGTCCATTTATTCATAACCTTCATGTGCATCATCTTCGCCAAGAAGTTCAAGGAACACAACCAAGTACGATCAGGGTATAACTCAGCTTCGACCTCTTGAAACAGGTCATCAAATCGATTCTCTGCACTATTGCCACCACCTTCTGAAATTACTTCATTTACGCCTTCTTCGTTAGTGTCTTGTTCACCAATAACATCATTGATGATGTCAATCAACTCATCAGTCACTGGAGCCTCGTCGTCCACTACTAGAGGCATATCAACTTCACCGTGGTAGGTCACTCCACGTATCGTTGCAAAAACCCATATCTGTGTATGTGAGCCTCCACCACATCCATTTTTTGCTTCAACATATTGACACACTGAATGCATGGGCATCTGACTTTTCCCGAAGCATTCACATGATTCTTGGCCATTTGTATAAATGATTGAAGACTATTCCAAAACTCATCATAGTTACACGTCTATTAGTTATCCAACTCTTGTCAATCATCATAACTGATTCAAGTTGAAAATAAAATATCACAATGTGATAATCATAAAAAAAAAACTACCTTTATTTGCTAATAATTTTTTTTATCTCCAAAACACTAATTTTTTGTTAAGTAAATTATGAAATCTTATTGAATCTTACGAATAAATTATTAAATTTTATGAATATATATTATCAAATTTTATGAATATATATTATTGTTAATTATGAATGTATTATAAAGTTTCATTATTTAAACAAATATTTAATTATAATTATTATTATGTTCTTTAATAATTATCAAATTCTTATTATAATTTTCACTTTTTATTTTTAAAACATAACAATAAAGTTTTATAATTTTAAAATTATTATTTTTGTTACACCCAGATTTCGAGACCCGAGATTGTGACCTCGAAAGCTGAACTCGACAAGTGTGAGCTCGAGATATCTAAAACGCATGTTCGTGGCCAAGATGTCAAACCCTCGAATCAAGATGGCAACCTCGAAGTTCTCTCTGAGCTCGAAAGAACTTAGCATCGGGGTATATCCGTTGTCGGGTGTCTTCAGATCAAGTAGCCCGAGCTTAGCAGGAGTACAAGCTCGGAGTGTAATAGCCTCAATGGTATCTACTCTCTCCGAGCTGCTCTTGGAGTAAGGCGGTTAGCTCGTAACCTATCTATAGACCTGAACCGACATGATGCTGATTGCCGACCTCGAAAGATTTAATGGGTCATCTGATGTAACGTGTTCCATGCATTTAAAGATATTTATTATTGTAACATCCCAACATTAAAGGGATATTAACAAATCTGTTATTCACCCCGTGGTCTTCAGGGGATGTTTCCTTGTATATAGGAGCTACAATATTTAATATCATTATTTTAATTAATAAGCAGAAGTATCTTCCCGAAATATGTGGGAATGAACTCTAAAAACTCTCTATAAATAGAGAGTTCGTGAACATTTGTAGACGACGGATCTTTTGATATACTGAGAGAAATTCTTGAGAATTCATCCCTGAAGGATTTCCATAAAACTCCAAGTCTTAGTAAAATAGACTCGTGAACTAAGCAGAGTTAACTGCTGAACCACGTAAAATTCTTGTTGTTCTACCATATTATTCTTCTGTGCCATAGTTCTTATTGTTTAATTGCTCTACATTTTAAGTTGACGAAAAACGGTGTCAATAGTTTGGTGCTTTCGTTGAGAGCCTTAAGCAGTAAATCCCTGATTAGCTATGGCCGCAAATGATCAGAATGTTCCTGAAGAAAACTATCCATGACACCCTGGGAAGCAGCCAATGATGAATCCAGAACCGAAAGAAAGAAGTGAGTCCTCCAATTCTCGAGGACCTCCGGCACCTTCGGCTCCCAGGGGCGATGAGGACATGTATTACAATCCCGAGTGATATGTCCCCATTGTGGAACTCGAAAATCAACAGTTAAGAAAACAGTTGGCTGAGGCCAAAAAGCAGAACGAGGAGCTGGTCAGGATAGCTGCAGAGGTGCAGGCTGCTCAGCCTCAACCTCCACCTGAGAACCAAGCCCCATCTCCGCAGGATGTACATGTTCCTCCCCACAGGCCTCATGGGCAACCCCATAAAAATGCTATCACAAGAAGAACGGAGCAACCTCCGCCACCGGCATAGCAACCTGCTCTCTCGAGGCGCCGGAGAAACACCCGAGCTGGAGCTCCGGTTAACTCAACTGCTGAGTTACCAGCTGAAACTGGGAATAACCGAGCCCCTGCAGAGGCTCGGACTCAGAATCCTGGTAACAGGCAGAATGTTACCGAGCCGACACAGGCGAACTCGAGACCATCCAGACCCCGAAATGGGTGGCATCCACCGTCACCCATACGGTTCCCTCCATCGCCAATAAGATATCCCTCACCGCCTCGGGGGAACACACAATCGACTCAGGGTGATAGGGAAAGGCGGGCTGGACAGAAGCAGGGGAATGGAGAAGCGGCTAGAGAATGGAGAGGCGCCCAGCCTACGAGAAGCCAAATGTCTTGGTCTTACATTGTAGAGATGAGGCAGCCTAAAAGGAATCCATCTCGAAACAATCATGTGACGAGCCTCGCAAGTGATGACTCAGGGGACACCAGATTAGTCCGTATGTATGATCAAGGACGTAGAAATAATGGGAGCCAAAGGAACCACCCTAACCTATGGGAACACCTGAATCAGAATCGGGGTAGTGGTAATCCCTCGAACCTAGATCTGAGAGATCGCCTAAATGGGCGCAAGGATCCCCTGCGAAGGCGCAAGCCTGGAATTATGATCAATGATAACCAATTTCAGGTGAGACCCCCTGTGGACCCAGTTCAGGATAGAATTGACCAACTGGAAAGAGCATTTAGGCTCTTACAGAATGAGCAAGGTTGGAATCGGGACGAAGATTCTGATGAGGAGCTCGAGCCATTCACTCCCCACATTTCCAACACTCCATTTCCTCAAGGGTTTCAGATTCCTCATGCCCCACCTTTTGAAGGGAAATCTGACCCGTATAGTCATCTGAGTACATTTAACACTATAATGAGAGCAAGTAATGTGGGTTACGAGCTTAGATGCATGTTATTTCCAGCATCGCTTACAGGACCAGCGAAAAATTGGTTTGAAAAATATAAGAGACATTCAATCACTTCTTGGGATCAGTTGTCGAAAGATTTCAAGAAGCAATTTAGAGCCATGTTCGGGGTAAGACCCGAGGCATCGACCCTGACCAACGTCCGGCAACAACCAAATGAAATGTTGAAGAGCTACCTTACAAGGTTTAATCTAGAAGTCACCCGAGCTCGGGATGTAGACGACAGTGGTCATTTAATGGCCGTCCAAGCTGGGGTAATGACGGGAAGTCCCCTATGGGAAGATATGCAGAGGAAGCCTGTGAGGTACTTAACCGAGTTTAATTGACGAGCTTAGAGCTTTGTCAATGTAGAAGAGGCGAGGTCAACACTGAATATGACCTCTCAGCCCATAACTACAATGATAAACGTAAACTCTGCCTCGACCTCGGCGGACCCATCAGCTTCGAAACCCCCTGCAGAGAACCCTTAAAAAAGGAAGAAGAATGAAGGAAGTAACCCCGAGGCAGAAGGAGGAAAGAAGAAGAAAGGGGAAAGGTATTTCTCCGTGTACAAGTTGTACACCGAGCTCAACGAGTCTTGGGAGAATATTTACCTGGCTGATGAAAACCAGGTCCCTTTTAGGCGTCCAGACCCCATGAGAAATCAAAAGTCGAAGAGAGACTCCAGTAAATACTGTCGATTTCACAGAGATACTGGGCACACTACTGATGAATGCAGGCAATTGAAGGACGAGATCGAAGGGCTGATCTCAAGAGGATACTTCGGGCAGTATGTCAGGAACCAGAACAATAACCAGGCTTCTACCAGCCAGAGGACAACTACTGTAATGCCCCGAATTCCCTATTATGGTTAATGGCTGGATTAGTAGGCCGGGAGGGCCATAACTGTTTAATTATGCCATTAAATGTGTTTATGCATGTTTATGAGAATTATATTATAATATGATGTTAAATGCGTGCATGTGAGTCCACATTTGTTTACAGGGGTATTTTGGTAATTTGACCCGTTGAGGGTATAATTGAATATTTGTTTGCGTGTTAATGATATATTTTGAGACCACATTATAATGTGGATTGGTTCGAGTATTTCGACATGAGATGATCATTAAACATGATTTATCGGTTTGGTCATAACAGGTTTGAGCTCGGGGCTTGGGGTGAGTCTCGGGGTGTTATTAATGATTATAGCGTTACCGGGGATTTTAGGGTAACGGGATATGAGTTATTGATGTTTGAGGATATTGAGATTAGCAGAAATTGGGAAGCGTTAATTATGATTAACGGGATAGGCGGAAAGTACCAATTTTACCCCTAGAGTAGCTTGGAAGGCTTAGGGTGACACAAGGGTATTTTGGTCATTTTAGGGGTGGATATATGAGACTTAAGTGGCTGTAGAAGGAGGAGGAATAAACAGAACGAAAACAGGGGTTTTCCTCCTCCATTCCCGTACATCATCTTCTTCACTTCTCCTTTGAGGGTTTTGAGTTCTTGGTGGAGATTCAAGCTAGGGAAACTTAAGGGCTGGATTGGAGACTTGATTTAGCTTGTGAGGGAGGTCCAAAACCGGTTTCAAGGTGAGTTTTAGCCTTTGGTTTCAGCTAGTGCTCTGTTTTTGTTTTTGTTTTCAATTCATGGTTTTGATGTGGGAAGTGAGAATCAAAGGGGGTTTTAGTGTTAGTTTGATTGGGGTTTGATGTGGGTGAGCTATGGGTGTTATTTGGGGGTTTAATTTAGTGTTTGGAGGAGGTTTGGAGTTGGTTTTAAGGGTTAGTTCCAAGGGAAAACGCAGGGGAGAGTTGGCTGGTGCGTGCTGGTTTCTTGGCTGTGTTTGCGTAATGAGCCGCGGCTTGTCTATGGCGTGCCGCGGCCTATGATGGCTTAAAATGTGAAAATGGCCCTGTCAGGAGGGTGAGCCGCGGCCCATCAGGGCAGATTTAGCCAAAAGCATGTTTTTAGCTTGGGGATTCAAACCTTAGGCCTCGGGGTTGAACCTAGTACCTAGTTGAGTTATGTTTGATGTCCCGGAGGCTAGATCTTTGTAACGCCCTGGATAGCCAAGACCGTTACACTGTGTGTTTATAAAGTGCCAGACTTGCTAATCAAGTCATTAAATTAAAAGCGTGTTAATGAAATAGTAGAGGAACTAGGGTTAAAAGTGTTTTGGTCTCAAAAGTTACATTTTCATTAAGAAACATTATCCGGTTACACGGGATCCCAATTTAAAAATCAGTTTAAAGATCGTTTATAGAAGTTGTAAGACTCAGATACAATAACCAGCCATACTAAGGCAAAACAAGCAATTAGGTAGTCTCTGTCCTGGTCCACTCCTCGATCGTGGAGATCGAACGGCTAGCTATGTACATTTCACCTTGGAGCTCTCCACCTCAGGCTAGGTCCAGCTTGCCCTTGCCTTTACCTGCACCACGTAGCACCCGTGAGCCAAGGCCCAGCAAGAAAGCATAATGACATAGCAAGATCAGCAACACTTATCAAATATTTCACAATGCTCAACCAAGAATTCAACATTTCATAACATTTATCCAATCAATAATAACAGTTTGCCATCCAGACAGTCAATCAACTATATTCATAGCACAATATTCACGTTCATAACCAATAGATTGTCATATCCATCAAATAACATTCAGGGTTGGCGCCCTTAGTCGCACCCTCTATTTAACACACCGTCTTCGGCTCATTAGGGCCGCCCCCAGTGTAATACTCACTGACTCTGGCCAGCTTAACCAAGCTCAGTGATAAATAAGCTGCCTCAGCTCCAAGTGGCCGAGCCGCGCCTCAATGCGCAAATATTGATTCCGACACCCTTAGGTCGGTAATTGCATGTCCTATGGCATAATAATACCATCACACGACATGATATACAAATATAGGGAGCTCTTAGTCCCATCGTGTCCACATGATTATTCATATTCACATAACAATGCATACATACATAGGGAGCACTTAGTCCTAACCTAACCACATACTCTGGTGCAGCTTTCTTACCTTTCAATTCATTGGTTTCCGATGCCACGAAGCCGCGAGCACGGTCCTCTACCACGAGCCTCTCCAAAGTCCTAATCACAACACAAATGAAACATTCTTTGTCACTAATCAATACAAAGCTACCTTCCCGGAACCTAATCCACACTCTCGGGACCCCCAAAAACCTTAAAACCATACCCCGGAGACATCCCCCGAACCCCCGGAGCAAAGGCCTAAAATTGCCAAAATTGATGTCCTGAAATTGGCCTTGTGCCGTGGCACAGCTTTCTTGTGCCGCGGCACCCAGCAAGTCAGGGGCCCCACGCCGCGGCACGCAAAAACTGTGCCGCGGCACGCCTTTGCAGGCCCAGAATTCTGGGTTTTCCTACGTGTTTTTCCCGAGCCTAACTCACTCCAAATCACCCCAAGCTCCATCCTAAGTCCCAAAACCAACTCTAAATCCATAACAAACCTCACAAAAACCTAGAAACATCACGCCCAAGCCCATTCACACAATTATTCCCAAGATTCACTCTTGAATTTCATACTTAGTAACTCAAACCAGAAAATTAAGAACAACTTGAACTCAAACACAAACCACACTCCAAACTCCCTAAACCTTAACAGAAACAAGCCTAATAATCACACAGAAACCTTACCTTGAGTGGTGAGTCCAACCTCCAGCTCTAAACCTCCTTCCCCCTTGATTTCCCAATTCTGAATTCACACAAAACCAGCCACCAACTTGCCTCAATTCACATTCATTATCTAAAATTTCATACTTAGAACTTGGATATATCATAATCAAAATCTTACCTCTGAGTATTCTTGATCTAAGCGTGCTTGACAACTTCAATCACCCTTAATTCTTCTTCCAAATGCTAAAATCAGCTTCTCCCTTCTTCTTCTTAGTTTTGCTCTTCCTCTAGGTCTCCAATTTCAGCATAAACCCATTTCTCCAAGTGTTATACGTGTATGATCTTTTCCCTTCAGCTAATGGTCATTTATCCTACCAAATGACTATTCTACCCTTCCACTAATACCCCTTCCTAACTAAACCTCAAGGGCATACTAGTCCTTTCATCAGCTTTGCAATTCTACCACTTTCCCCATAAAACCTGTTACTCTCTATGGTTACTAACAGTTACGCAGGTTACCAAATCACCAGTTACCATTATCTAGTTTTCTAGGACCGTCTCGGCACGTGCATCACATTGGTATCACAGCACCCACGTGGTACGATTCACACATCATAATTATCAAATAACATAATTCACATAGTCATATAACATGCTTAAAATCATAATCATGAATCTTAATCATAAAACTCACACATAATTCCCATCATGCCCTCCCGGCACACTAATCAAGGCCCTTAAGCCTTATTAGTGAATTTGGGTCGTTACAATCTTGGTTTGGGAACCCTTAGTTATCATTTTTGTTGATGAATCCTATATTTTGGTTATGACCAGGTGACCGTCAAGGAATTTAAAGGTTGATCGTTCTCAGGGGTCGTTCATATAATAATTCTCACTCGAACCAGAGGTAAGAAAACAGTGTATGAATACAATTGCACCCTGTATAGGTATATGACATGCATGGTTTGATATTGGGGCATGTTGATTGATATATGTGGACATGGATTGCATATTAAATGCTAGTGAACGCTGATTACCTGTTTAAGACACTGACTAGTCAGGGACCGACTCTAGAGTCGAGAATTATGCATTGAATGGCTCTATGACATTAATGCTAGATCGACCCTAGGGTCGAAGAACTTATAAGCGCTTGCTTGGTCTATGACCAGATGTCTATAGCCAAGGTATATGACCCCGGTGACCGTTAGTCACGTGGCTAAAGGACGTTGTCCATAGCTTCGACTCTAGAGTCGTGAGGAAGGTTATGTTGGTGACTATTCACCTTGCACCTGTCCTGATCAAGCTTATGAAAGAATCACTTGTCAGTTAAGCCCTGGTGACCCTATCGCCACATGGCTAGAGGGAGCGATGCTCATTATTGTGACTTTTGGCTATTGTCACCTATTTGTTGGACTGATAGTCCTGAATGGTTATTATGATCGTTGTTGATATTATATCATGTTTTATTATGTTTTCTTGCTGGGCCTTGGCTCATGGGTGCTATGTGGGGCAGGTAAAGGAAAGGAAAAGCTTGGCTAGCCTTGAGTGGAGAGCTTGGGCGATGTGATGTACATACAGGGCCGCTTGACTGCCACGGTCAAGGAGTTCTCAGAGGGACTAGGGGTTTACCCTATTTTTGCCGCTTAGGCCGGCGGGGATTGTAAATTTGAAAGTGTAGCGACTCTTTTGTATTATGAACATCTTGTAAACATTTTAAAAGGTTCATGAGCAGTTTATTTACCTAGTGAAATGTACCCTTTCTCTTTTTATTGGTTTTTCACCTTAACCTGATAATAGTACCTAGATCACGTTTTTAACCAAAGGACTCGGGTAGCGAGTCAAATTTCCGGTTCACTGTTCACCGTAACTGTTCTGGGGTAAGCAGGGCGTTACAGCTACGCTGCCGCCTACCCAAAACAACAATTCTCGGGCTAGGGAAGAAGAGAGATCCCCTTCGATTGATGGAGAAGATGTGGTAACCATCTCGAGCGGGCCTCACCTCGCAGGATCGGGAAAGAACTCCCAAAAGTGATACGTGAATGAGCTGAAAACTAGGGACGGGTCCCCTTATGAACCCAAACCCAGAGCTCTAAAGTACCAAAAGGTTGAATCTCAGCCTATAACCTTTACTGAGGATGATGTGTCCCATGTTCAGTTTCCTCACAATGACCCGCTGGTCATCACTCTCCAGCTCGCGAATAAGAGGGTTCACCGAGTTCTCATTGATAATGGGAGCTCAGTGAACATTCTCTATAAGGCCACCTTAGAAAAGATGGGACTCGCACTTCGTGACCTAAAAGTTTGTGCAACGACACTGTATGATTTTTCAGGAGAGGGGATTTCCTGTATGGGGTCCATTGAACTCCCTGTGACCTTGGGAGACTACCCAGTCTCAACAACCAAGATGATGGAGTTTGTAGTAGTGGACCTACCATCGGCCTACAACGTGTTGCTCGGGAGACCTGCCCTAGTAGGGCTGGGGGCAGTCTCGTCTGTAAGACATTTGGCCATCAAGTTCCCGACTTCTAGTGGCATCGGGACGCTATATTATTATAACGTCATGCCTTTCAGGCTCAAAAATGCTGGAGCCACTTACCAGCGGCTCGTGAACATCATGTTCTCCGAACAAATAGGGAATAACATGGAAGTTTATGTTGATGATATGTTAGTTAAATCTCAACTTAACAATAGCCATATTGATGACCTCGAAGAATGCTTTGTCGTGTTACGGAGATATAACATGAAACTTAACCCTCAGAAGTGCTCTTTCGGAGTATCTTCAGGAAAATTCATGGGTTTCATTGTAAATGCTCGAGGAATAGAAGCTAATCCAGACAAAATCCAGGCTCTGAACGACATGCCTTCACCTCGAAAACATAAGGATGTCCAAATTTTGACTGTCTGGATGGCGGCATTAAGTAGGTTTATCTCTAAATCTACAGACCGTTTTCTTCCATTTTTCAACCTTTCGAGGGGAGGCAAGAAATTCGAATGGACGGAGAAATGCGAGTTGGCTTTCCAAGAGCTCAAGAAGCACCTCGCAGAACCCCCCATCTTGTCAAAGCCCATTACGGGAGAAGTTCTGTACATGTACCTTGCTACGACCGAGCACGCCATAAGCGCGGTACTTGTGCGGGAAGAAGAAAAAGTTCAAAGGCCCGTGTATTACGTCAGTAAAAGATTACTGGGGGCAGAATCAAGATATCCCTTGATGGAAAAATTAGCCCTCAGTCTAATTCACTCATCTCGAAAGCTTCGGCCCTATTTTCAGGCGCACCCCATCCATGTACTTACTGATCAACCACTAAGACGAGTCTTGTCCAAGCTAGAAGCTTCGGGTCGACTTCTCAAATGGGCCATGGAACTCGGACAATTCGAGATCACCTACCATCCAAGGACGACCATTAGGGGACAAGCCTTGGCAGACTTCATAGTGGAGTGTGCGGGCGTGGCCAACGAATAAGTTATAACCCCAGCCCACGAGCCGTGGAAACTTTATGTTGACGGGTCTTCTAATGAAAATGGATCGGGGGCAGGAGTAATCTTGATCACCCCTGCAGGAAGCCGATTTCACTATGCCTTAAGATTTGACTTCGACGCGTCGAATAACGAGGCCGAGTACGAGGCTCTACTGGCGGGGCTTCACATAGCCAAGGAGCTCAAAGCCAAAGCAATACATTGCTACAGCGACTCCCAGCTGGTGGTTAACCAAATTTTGGGAGAGTACCAAGCTCGTGGTATGAGAATGGCAGCATATTTAGAAAAGGCAAAATCGGCATTGGAGCATTTCGAGTTTTATGCGATAGAACAGGTCCCCCGAGAACAGAACTTGAACGCGGACGCCTTAGCCAGGCTCGCTACCTCTACCGAGAATGATGAACTGAATGTCGTGCCAATTGAACATCTCGCGACACCCAGTATTAATGAGCCAGAACAAGAGGATGTTTGTATGATCAATTCCGAGCCAACCTAGATGACTCCGATAGTTGAGTACCTCGAGACCGGCGTTCTCTCGGAAGAATGAGCCAAGGCTCGAAAGTTGATGTACCAAATCCCTAGGTATACCATTGTAGATGGAAAGTTGTATAGGAGAGAATATTCCATGCCGCTACTCCGATGCGTGAGCCCACCCGAAGCTAAGAAAATCATGGAAGAAATTCATGAAGGGTTCTGTGGACACCATACTGGGGGGCATAGCCTGTCCAAGAAGATCATACGTTAGGGATACTTCTGGCCTACCATCAAATCAGACTCGTTCGACTACGTCAAGAGGTGTGATAAGTGCCAATGGTTTGCCACAATTCCCCGAGCTCCACCATCCGAGCTAACTATGATGACCTCCCCGTGGCAAGGGCGGAGTAAAATATGCAGTGGTCGTCGTAGATTACTTCACAAAGTGGACTGAACCCGAACCTTTGGCAACGATAACCTCGAAGAAAGTCCTTGACTTCGTGGTAAAGAACATCATATGTCGATATGGGATGCCAAGGAAGATTGTATCTGACAATGTTACCCAGTTCGACAGCGATCTGTTTACCAACTTTTGCGACATAAATGGGATAATTAAGAGCTTCTCATCAGTGGCCCATCCCCAGGCGAATGGCCAGGTCGAAGCTGTAAACAAGTCCCTAAAGAGTTTGCTAAAGAAAAAGTTGGAAGAAGCTAAAGGAAGATGGTCCGAAGAATTGCCCCAAGTCCTATGGGCATATTGAACCACGACCCGTACATCAACAGGACATACCCCATTTTCTCTAGCGTATGGTTGCGAGGCTATGTTGCCAATCGAGATCGAAATTCTCACAATTTGAACCCTCACTTATGATCAAACCTCGAACCATTCTCAGCTTGAAGAAACTTTGGACATGACCGAAGAAAGAAGGAACAAAGCTCAATTAAAAAATGCTGGATACCAACAACGAGCTACCCGGTACTTCAACAAAAGAGTTCGAGATAGAAAATTCGGCATAGGAGATTTGATGCTAAGGCATGTATTCTTGGCAACATAGGATCCAGCAGCTGGCGTGCTCAGGCCAAACTGGGAGGGACCTTATCAGATAGAATTAGTCATCTGACTCAGCGTATACAAGTTGGCGAGATTGGATGGAAGTCTGGTACCATGAGAATGGAATGGCGAGCACCTACGACCTTACTATTAATAGTGTAGGAAGGATGTCGCCTATAACCATGTTTGTTTGTCTGTAATGTTTTCTATTTTTGGATTTATCAAATAAAGTTTGATTTTGTTTTAATATGCTATATTTTTTGCAATCTTTCTTAATTTAATAACCTATGGTCGCATTCATAGGATATTAAGGGGGCATTAGTGGTACTTATACCATCTGCTTGAAAAAATAAAAAGCATATACGAAAAACAAAAACATACAAGTGTTTGGACGTAACCAAATGCGCGGACTAAGATAGTTTGGATATAACCAAACTATCAAAAAAACATACAAGTGTTTGGATATAACCAAATGCGCGAACTAAGATAGTTTGGATATAACCAAACTATGATAAACAGACAAGTGTTTGGACGTAACCAAGTGCACGAGATAAGAAAGTTTGAATATAATCAAATTATCAAGAGAAAATATAAGTGTATGGATTACAAACCTAACACGACCTTAATAGGTTTGGAACAAACTAGCTAAACTAATCGACAGTAAGTTGGAGCATAACCCACTTTGGGTTAAGTCGAGATCGAGGCTAGAGTATCTTGCAAAATAATAGTTTCTACATAATAACCTCGGGGAGTTAACCGAGGATGAGAAAAAAGTAACTAAAAAAGTAAGATATAACTAAACCATTTGCATTACACGCCATATAAGTACTTTCGGGTGCATGGTAAAAGTAATATCCGACCTTGACAAATAACGAGATCGGAAGCGGATAATTCAAGCAAACTGTGCATGAATGCACTGAACCTCGAGCTTAAATCCAAACTATGTTTGTATGAATAAACAGGCATATATGACACTTTAACATAAATTGTGCAAAATATTTCAACCCAAGAAATGTAAAGCATATATATTAAAATAAAAACAAAAAATGGTATCTCAAATATCATATAAAGGCAGCTCTTTTACAAGCTGTAAAATTGTCTTGGCCCCATGGGCATAAATAAAAAACAAAAAAGGCTATTATAAAAGATCAGAGGGACGTAGCTCCGAGGCAAGAATTAAGAAGGAGGAACATTCTCCTTGGCCTTCTCAGCATCTTCCTTGGCTTTCTCAGCGTCAGCATCCTCCCCAGCTCGCTCCGCCTCATCTCAAGGAGTCTCCTCATCATCCAGCCAAGCCTGCCATTGCGCCACGAGCTTCGCTTCAAGAGGGCCTAAGAAGCTGGTCTTGAGGTCGATATTGTTGGCCCAGATTCTGTACATGGCCATGTCGACTGCCCGGTCCTTCTTCTCCCTAAACTCTTCAAGAAGACGAGTATTTTCACCCTCCATGATCTCGAAAGTGACGGCCTTCTCTTCTTCTTCAAGCTTGGCATTGGTCTCCTGGACCCGAGCATTCTCCTTTTCAAGCTCCGTGAGCCAGGCATTTAGCTTTTCAAGCACGGAAGACTTAGCCTTTAGCTCCTCAGCTCTTGCCTCCACCTTTGCTTGTGTTTCCTTGAGCTCGTCACTCAGTTTGAGTTGAAGATCCTTCGCCTCCTGAGCAAGAGACATGCTCGAATGGACCTCGTTGTTCAGCTTATAATTGAGCTGGGCAGAGACAGCAAGAGTCTGGCATACAAAGAAATCAAATTAGCATATGGACCAAGTGTAAATGCGGCTAATACCGAAAGACAAGGGAAGTTACTGCAGCAGTGAGCTCGATACTCTTCTCATAAAGTGTATTGCAGTCTCGAGCATTGTTCAAAAACTGCCAATGAGGGGCGTCAAAGCCACTAAAGCTCTGGCCCACTCGAGATAGAATGTTCGAGCCAAGTGTAGCCCCATGGGATCCGATAGCATTGTCAATTACATACTCATCGACTTGAGTAGAAACCGACAACCTGCGTGTTGTGGAAACTGAGGGTTTTTTCGGAGGTGGGCTGAGTGTTGGGTGAACCATGATTGGAGGGGGTTGGAGCTCGACCGTAGTGGACGCTTCGACCTAAGGAGTTGGCTCCACAGCCAGGCTCGTAGCAGCTGGAGCTGGTGGAGGAGGTGTCTTCTCAGTCCTCTTGAGGACCTTGGCGGGTCGCTCAGACTTCCGCGAGCCCCTCGGGCGCTTACTTCTCTTGGCCCCACCACTCTCTAGGATGTTGTCAAGGTCAGAGTCCATCTCGCCTGCACATTTACACCACATTATGAGTTATCCCAAAAAAATAATAATTAACATGATACCAACAGAAGGGATAAAAAGACAAGTGGAGAGAAACCTAACTGGAACTCTCCCCCGAGCTTGTGCTCGGCGACCACAAAATTCCCCCATCTTCAGAAGAGGCAGGGGGAGTATCTTCCCTATAGGTGGATGTCAACCTCGAAAGGTCCCTATAGTTGTTAGTCCCATATTGGACGACTATTCTGTTCCATACCTCGTTCAGGCTATACATGGTGTCGTATTTCCCGAGCCAGCTATCGAACCTATGTACCCTCTCATCTACCCAAGACCATACATAAAAATGGTTCCTATCATCCTTACACAATACTAATCTATCTGGCTTATGTTTTAGTAGTGAGGGAGACCACAAATCCGAGCTAAGGATGACTGTACATTGTTCATCCGAGCCCGAGCTCGAGGCCTCATCGTTGGCCTCATTCCCCGATTGTGGACTCCTTTGACGTTGAGCCGGAGATGGAGGCCTCGCATCCCTCCTTGGGGGGAGGTTTCCAGTCGGTTGAGGCAAGAGCTCCCACCGGTCGTACTTCTTGTTGGACCAGTCAGATGTAGACTGATCCTCCCCTAAAAGCCCACATGCCCGGAGCTTGCCTTCATGTAGGAGGTAGGAGAGGGATCTCCTGCCATAGGGAAGTTGGAGCAGAGTTTCTCTGTGCTTCCTCATCTCCTTGGTGGGGGTAGAGCGATGGTAGTTGGCTGGAAGATAAAACACATTTCAATGGGGCACGAGCCTAAAAGAAAGTTCGAGCACATAATAAACGAAAGTTGAGATACTTACGAATCCGTCTGAAAGAGTAGAATCGAGACGGGGCTAGGCCATCTGTCCAGAAGAAGGCCTTCTTGAAATCAGGAGGGTGGTTGGGAAGATCTTTAAACATCTTCTTCTACTTGGGATAGCTCGAGAGATAGTAGAAGCCATCTCCTCCCCGAGCTCGGGAGGGATTGCTTTTCAGGCAAAAGAGATATAAGATCTCTTCAGACGAAGGTCCTTTCCACTTCAGCTTGTGGTAAAGCGACCTCAGGGCAGACAGAACCCTGTAAGAATTGGTGTTGAGTTGGAAGGGAGCCAACCCAACAAAGTCTGTGAAGTCCTTGAAAAAAGACTTTAAGGGCAGAATCGCCCCTTCCTTCATATGCTCCTGGGTCCAAGCTGCGTATCTCAGCTTGCTGTCAGGATTTCCATCTCCTGGAGAGCGGCAACTCCGCTCGTGGGAGGTCGGAGCTCGACACCTCATCGAGCCCAATAGTCCTATTCCGTGAAAGGCCAAAATATTAGCTATCTGACCTAACAGCGTAACCAAGCTCCAGTAATGCTCGGCCTTGAAGAATTCTCTCCTCGACTGAGAGGTAGAGGGTTCCCCCATCCGCGAAAATTGAAGATCACCCGGCTTGAAGGCGATTGTCACTTTGAGCTTAGGGTCAAGGGGAATTGGTCTAAGCTCGGTGTCCAGATCTGGATAAAGGGCAACCCTTAGTATTTTCCTCTTCCCTTCTTCGACCTCGTCTATCTGACGTCAGAAGTGGTCTCGAGTGTCCTCTTGCTCACGCCTTAGTTCGTGCTCCCAAATTAAGCGTTGATTTCGAGTAAAAGGAGATTCTGGGCTCAAAGTTACTGGTGAGTAAGGAATCGCGAGCTTTGACCCCCACCACTTTCACGAATTCTGCGGCATCTAACAAGAAAGCAAAAGGGTGAGGGTCAAGCAAACAAGAAATAAAGAGACAAAAAGAACCTGAGCTCGAATGATCGAGGCTACAAGGCAAGCTCAATCCAAAGGATGAGGCTAATCTCAGAGCGTGTATTCCACCTAAAGGAAGGAAGGTGGATATGTTATAGGAAATCCCGAAGTATTAGGGAAAAAAGGTGGCAGTTGTTTAAAAGGTGATATTTTTGGGAATTGTGTATTCCTTAAAAAACCCTAATTTTGTACCCGATATCTTGGTGAGCAAGATATGGTCTCTAAAATTTGAAAACCCAAAAAAGGAACCATATTTGGCCCCTTTTTCGCAAAAACTGGGTTTGAACCTAATGTCTATCAGTCGAAGCACCCTAATCCTAGTGCATTAAACTAATGAATGGGTTGAGAATAAATCCTAGTGCCCACGGTGTAACAGAAGCATAAACATACGTGAAGAAAAAAAAAGATGTATATATAACGCAAAGAAGTCACAAACCGAAAACTTACACAATGTAATCCGTGGAAACAGAGAAATGGATGACTGAATGAGCGGTTGCAAGTGCGATCTCACTGAGTCAAAAAGTCCAACGTTGCTTTGTCTTCTTGGCTTGGAGAACATGCAAGAACTGGATAAGAAAGGCTTTGGTTTTTTCTTTCTGGAAGTTTGAATGTGAAGGAAAAATGGAGAAGACAACCAAAAACTTATTTATAGGCCCACGGGGATGTTAAAAGTTGAACTAATTTGGGCCATTGGCCATATTTTGTATCAGATCTAACGGCCAGAGACTAGTGAAATGATAGTACCCAAAAGGAGGGCAGGCGGATAGACATGGGCAGAGTTTCAAGGCACTCAAGTACTTTGACTGAGCAATACCCAACTGACGCATGTCCATACTCGAGTGTGTGACGGAACGGTTCCCGAAGACAGTAGTTCAAAAGTTTCCTTCTCATAGGATTCGAACTAATACTTTTGAGAGGGAAAAATGTTACACCGAGATTTCGAGACCCGAGATTGTGACCTCGAAAGTTGGACTCGGCAAGTGTGAGCTCGAGATATCTAAAACGCATGTTCGTGGCCCAGATGTCAAACCCTCGAATCAAGATGGCAACCTCGAAGACATTTAACCTCGAAGTTCTCTCTGAGCTTGAAAGAACTTAGCATCGGGGTATATCCGTTGTCGGGTGTCTTCGGATCAAGTAGCCCGAGCTTAGCAGGAGTACAAGCTCAGAGTGTAACAGCCTCGATGGTATTTACCCGCTCCGAGCTGGTCTTGGAGTAAGGCGGGTAGCTCGTAACCTATCTATAGACTGAACCGACATGATGCTGATTGCCGACCTCGAAATATTTAATGGGTCATCTGATGTAACACATTCCATGCATTTAAAGATATTTATTGTTGTAACATCCCAACATTAAAGGGATATTAACAAATCTATTATTCGCCCCCTGGTCTTCAGGGGACGTTTCCTTGTATATAGGAGTTACAGTATTTAATATCATTATTTTAATTAATAAGCAGAAGTATCTTCCCGAAATATGTGGGAGTGAACTCTGAAAACTCTCTATAAATAGAGAGTTCGTGAACATTTGTAGACGACAGATCTTTTGATATACTGAGAGAAATTATGGAGAATTCATCCCTGAAGGATTTCCAGAAAACTCCAAGTCTTAATAAAATAGACTCGTGGACTAAGTAGAGTTAACTGCTGAACCACGTAAAATTCTTGTTGTTCTACCATATTATTCGTCTGTGCCATAGTTCTTATTGTTTAATTCCTCTACATTTTAAGTTGATGAAAAACGGCGTCAACAATTTTAATTTTAACTTAATTTTATGAATAAAGTTAACTTAATTACCTATTTTATGTACATATATTATCAAATTTTATGAATATATTATAAAATTAATTAAATAAACAAATATTTAATTATAAATTTATTAAATTACCATTTAAGATTATTATTTTAATTTCTACTTATTTTATAAAAAAATATTAATAAATTTTTATACTTGTAAAATTATTATTTTAATTTATACTTTATAAAATTTTAATTAATTATTATTAATTTCTTTAAAATTTATTAATTAAAAATTTTAATCACATTAACTTTAAAACTAGTTTTTAATGTTTAGTTTTTCTAAATCTGCACAAATTTTGGCAGCATAACGACTGTAATTTAGCCTATCCCAAAATTTAAAATCTACATAAAAACATATATCCAGTCCGAGAACATACATAAAATTTAATAAAGTCATTTGAATTCACAAATAAACAACAAAAACATATTATAAACATATTCCCAAATCAACATATTATTTATCTTACCTAACATATATATAATTTGAAACACAAATTTTATTTAACCTAACATATATACAATTGAAAACAAAAAATTAATCTAACCTAAATTTTTTTCATAAATTAATATCAAATTAAATATAAAATTAATAAACATACAAATTTAATTTAAAAACTATTTATGTATACAAATTAACTATCATTATTTATCAATACACTAATAATCACAAAACAAAACAAAAATATTAAAAATTGGAAACAATACACAAAAGTTAGGGATTATATCCAAAGACTCCAATGCAATCTGAAAAAAACAATAAAAAAACAAAAAATTTAACAAACATTTATCAATTAATATACTAATCAATCACAAAAAAAAATAAAAATAAAAATTACAAACAATTTTTGCAAACCCGAAAAATCCAACCCGACCAACCTGAATTTTTGCAAAACCTGTCAAATTCGGGTGAAATCCGATCCGAACCTGACATGGTTCAGGTTGGGTTCGGATTTTGAAATTAATGCTTTTTTAAAAAAAAAATTACCAAGACCCAATTTGTAAAAAATCAACATTACCAAACTAACAACATAGTTAAAAAAAACATGTGAAAAGTAAAAAAAATAAAAAAGTGTAAAAAAATGGTATTTTTGAATTTTTTTTACCAAGGCCCATTTTCGGCCCAAAGCCCATTTTTGGACCAATCCCACCCGAAACTAGACCAAACCCGACCCAACCAAACCCGAAACCCAAAATCACCCCAAAACCCAAAAATTTCGGACCGGATTCGGTACTACTTTCCTCCACTCAAAACCCGCAAAACCCGAACATGATGCACCCGAAACCCGAAAACCTGACCCATGTGCACCCCTAACCCAAAGGTTCAGGATGATATCAATGAATTGGGCAAAGACTTAGGATGCTCCAATACAATCTGAAAACAAAAAAAAAATCAATAAAAAGTTTAACAAACCCATTACAATAACATACAACATACACACAAATAATCATAAAATAAAGCTAAATTAAAAAAAAAAAAACTACATTATTGGGTATAAAGGAACTAACCTTAACAATGGAGGGCCAAAAATGGTGTCGGAACTCCTTGGGCGGCGTTGGGAGGCGCTGGGCAACAGAGAGAAACAGAGAATCCTCTCTGACTTTGAAGAAAATTGAGAAGAAAGGAGGAAGAAAGGCTTTGCCTTGGGGGGTTATATCACTGTGACCTATAGCGATGACATGTCATTGCTATAGGTAATAAATAGTCATCGCTAATATCAAACGTACCACTTCACTCAAACGGTGAGACTCTACAGCGACGACATGTCGTCGATGTAGATAAGTGAATAGTACACGAATCCTTCGTGTGTTACGCATCCAGTCTATAGCGACGACATGGCAGTGAAAATTTGACTGAAATTTTTTGGCAGTCCACTTTCCCAGCATTTTTTTGACCCTATTGCGACGACATGTCATCGCCATAGACTAAAATAGTAACTGAGCAGTTGATTAAATTAGACTCTATAGCGACGACATAAGGAGTGAAAATAGGCAACCAACTCTTGGCGGTTAAGTTCTATCCTTATCCTACAGCGACGACATGTCTCGCTATAAACAAACATATTTCCCTCTTTTTTTTTCACGAGGACTCTACGGCGATGACATGTCGTCGCTATAGGGAGTGAAAATAGTCAACCAATTTCTGGTAGTTAAGTTTTCTCTCTATCCTACAGTGATGACAAGTCGTCGCTATAGACAAACATATTTTCCTATTTTTTTTACGAGGACCCTACATTGGCGACATGTCATCATCATAGAGTACCCTATAACGATGACATGTTATCGCTGTAGGGTACCAAGAATTTGGATGGCCTGTTCGTGTGTTGTTGACGACCTTTCTTATTTATTTTAATAAATAAAAAAAAAAGATATTTTTGTGGATTTCGACTACATACAGTGACGACTTTGGAATCGTTGCAATAGATGTTGTCGATGTAGAGTCTTTTTCTTGTAGTGGGACCGGGTTCTGTATTGAGAGTTTAGGGGGCCATAGTGGTGAGAACAATTTTACTGATCCGAGTCCTCCCTCAATATAGTTAACTTCAGAACAGTGACAAGTTTTGAGCCTAAGAATTAAGTCATATATGGTGGTTAGAAACAGACTTAGAAAATAATAAAGATGACCTAATAGTCTAAGTAGAGAAACACACCCTAATTTATAAAGATGAATTACATAAATTTTCATAAGAAATCATAACTGGTAGGTTCGAGTTATGTTTGCTTAGACTAAGAGTTTGCCTTAGAAACTATTAGGGTAAGTTCTAACATGTTTCTCTCAGCTGTTAGAACTCTGTCGAAGATGTCGCTCTGATGGTCTGCACGCACTAATGACAATGCCGCCAGCACCACCAATGAGACACTCGAGACCCCTCCAGTCCAAAAAAGGGGAAGACCTGCTGCTACTAATGGGAATACACCACCTCCAGTTAACAACGATGTTGAAGTTATCCAGTTACGACGAGAAGTAGAAGAACTACAGCAGCAACAACAACAACAACCTCAATCACAGCCTCAGCCAACAGTTCAAGCACCCCAGCTAGAGCATAACGGAGGATATCCAAATGGAGGCTATCTGAATGGAGGATATCTGTACGGGGGATGGCCGATGGCAGATTTTGCACTCTATCTAGCTCAGAATATGGAGCCAGTCTATGAGCGTTTTTGAAAGTAGCATGCTTCAAATTTTGTAGGGACAACCGACCCCTTTGAGGTTGAGGAGTGGCTCAGGAATGTAGAGCCAATTCAGTCACACATGAACCTCGAAAACATAGACTGTATATCCTGTATTTCTTATCTACTGAAAAAGGATGCCAGAATCTGGTGCAATAGTCTCACGATATCACCACCATGACCTGGGCCAGATTTTTGGAACTGTTTCACAATAAGTACTACAAATCGACAGTCGTCGCTACAAGGGTGGAAGAATTTGTCAGCCTGAAACAGGTAAATTTGTTGGTAGTCGAGTACGCCCGACAGTTTGATCGGCTAGCAAAGGTCGCACCAGAATTAGTCTCGAATGGCTACTTGCGAGTAACCATGTTTTCCAGAGGGCTTAGACCAAAGATCGCTTTAGGGGTTAAGCTAGAAAACCTCGCTTCTTACGTCAATGTCTTGGAAATGGCTTTAGAGGTGGAAAGGCTCCAGGGAAATGTTAACAAGGAGGAGGCGAGCAAGTCAGACCCCAAGCAACAAAATCAAACTCAGAATGGTCGGAACCACAACAACCAGTATAACAATAATGGACAGAAAAGGAAGTATCTCGATAATAAGTAGATTGACGCTGACAAAAGAGAATGGACCAACAATAAGCTGGGTTTTGTGGAATACCCCAGTGCTCCAAGTGCCAAAAGAGACATACTGGGGAGTGTCGTGCAAACAAAAAGGGTTGCTACAAGTGTGGCCAGGAAGATCATCTGAAAAGATA